>NC_135383.1:14542441-14822441 GCF_049243985.1 Paroedura picta | reverse complement strand
CTCCAGATGTCCATGGACTACAATTCCCAGGAGCCCCCTGCCAGCATTCGCATTCACTGGCAGGGGGCTCCTGGGAATTGTAGTCCATGGACATCTGGAGGGCCGCAGTTTGACTACCCCGTTGTAATTGTTATAACCTTGATCTGTTTATGCTTAGAAGAGCTGGCTGAAAATGATTTGGCTGAACACAAAGACTAGACCGTGCTGATTTTTTTTTTCTCTTGGCCTGTATCATATAGCTTTAAGCCACCTGCATCAATTTGCTATATGCAAGTTTGCAGAAATTTCTTTTGTTTTTTCTTAAAAGGCATGAAACAACGCTGGCAAGAAGCTGTGGTCCCCCTAACCGCTGGAATCCAGCTCCCATTGTGCTCGTTCCACAACATGCGGAATCTGAAATGGCCACTTTCTGAGCCAGAGCCCATGTTGCTGTGGGAGCGTGCATGCTAAATCTACCCTGTCAGGACGGCAGAAGTATGCAAAATAACCCTTGCTGTCCTCTTAAGCGACTGAACCTCGCTTTCTTGAAATCAACTGCTCAGAGGAGAGAGAAGAAGAGCTGGGTTTTTAATGTCCCGCTTTTTTACTCCCTGAAGGAGTCTCAAAGTCGCTTTCCCTTACTCTCTCGACAACAGGGTAGATGAGGCTAAGAGAGCTATGAGAGAACTGTGACTGGCCCCAGGGCATCCAGCACATGGATGAAGAGTGGGAGATCAATCCCAGTTCTGCAGATTAGAAGCCGTTGCTCTTAGCCACTCCACCAAGCTGGCTCTCAGACCGTTTCCGCATTAGAAGATATACCTTCTTTTAGCCTTGCTTCGTATTTCCTTTGGATGCTGCTAGTTGACTCCAGCATTTCCACATTTAGGCTTTCCTCCCCTTATTTCCCAAGCTGAAATTTGCAACATGCTGTCCTCACTGAGTCTGATGGAGGCAGACTCCCATCATGCTTTGCTCCCTTCCCCATTTTTCAAAAAATGTTGGGACTGATCCCAAGGAAGCAAATTTTAGTGCAGAAACGGACAAAATGGTTGAACCTTTAAAAATGCAAATCGAAATGATATCGCTAGTGCAGAAACAGTCTCAGAGGCATAAAGGGAAAGCAAAAGAAGAGAGCTGTGCAAAAAGGAACAGTTTTATAAACTGAACTATGTTTTGAAATTGGAAGGGGGGAGTGATCAGATTTCCCCCATTTGTGTTCCTTGGTGGTTCTAGAACTTTGCTCTGTATTGCATTTTGGTTCACCTTAATTCCAATTTTCCCATGAGAATTATTTTAAACGATGATGATACAGACATGCAATTTATTACAGCTTTCCACTCCACGACATTCACCTATCCTAGTTATTAATGTGTGTGCATATGATAATTGTGGTCAATACTGCTGCTACTGCCTCACATGCAAATGAAGGATCGAAATTTAGCCAACCAGAGTCTTATATTACAAGAACTTATGGACCAATGAACTGCTCCCGCTTAGGACCAATTAGGTTCTTGGGCAGGCTAGCCAAATTGTTAGACATCTGTGTTGTTCCTATGTTCAGAGTTTGGAGTTGGTGTTGATTAAATAAAAGAGCTGTTGTTTTTGAAGAACTTGGAAGGCTGCTGTTACCAAACCCACAGAGTTATATATTAATAACAATGCTGCAAAGCGAGATGCTTCTCAAACCATGACATCCTGAGTATTAAGGGTAGTGTGTGTGTGTGTGTGTGTGTGTGTGTGTGTGTGTGTGTGTGTGAAGTGTTGCCAAGTTGCAGCAAGGGAGAAGCAGAGTCTTCCTTGGAGTTCTCCCTCTAAGTGTTCTCCCTGCTCAGCTTCCAAGATGTGATGAGATATATACCATGCTGATTTTCCCTCTCTAGGGTGGAATAAAACACCACTTTTGTAAATTTGTTTTTTCTTCTATCAGGCAAATGGGGGGGGGGGGCAGAGACAGCCATGAAACAATATCAAAATGGGGAAAGTACCAAATATTTGTAATGCAATTTAGAACAATTTTCAGCATTCTTTTTTTTTAGGAACTTTCTCCTACTGTTCCGAGCACGCGGCACGTAATTTGTCATCAAGTTGCAACTCACGCAGAGGAGGAGTGGTTGTTGGTCTCTGATCTAAGAACGGAGGCAGCGCATAAACCTGCAACGTCAGCCACTCTTTGCCCTTCCCCGGCTTGAGTAGAAATATCTTACTTTTGTCTCCAAAATTAGTTTAACTGGTTCTGAAGCACTCAGCTGTCTCTCTTCCTTTTCAACCAAGATGTACAGCTCAACAAGGCTCTTCTCTAATAATAGGCCCCTATCTTGTGGTATGCACACTTCCTCTGTAAGAGGAACACACACAATTACTCTCCTCTCTTGTCTTCAACAAACTACATGGGCCAAGAGCTTTTAACCTTTTGAAGAAAAAGGGAAAAGAAAGATACTCCATCGCTTACCCCTCTGCAGTTAAGCTAGCCTCTCCAGTTCTATTATTATCCCCCTGGGCAGGGAGGGAGCTGAATGCAGAACTACAATGCTGTTCAAATGCCCAGAGAGACTCGCCTGTCTTGCTCAAAAGCTCAAAGGAAGTAGACCGGAGAGGGATTTGAAATAAAAATTGGCAGCCGGGAGTCCTGCCATTACATTTTTCATCAGATATGCAGAGCCTAAAGCCATCTGGCGCTTCATAAACTAAGATGCCCAGTTATTCAGGACAGAGAAAATCAGTGGACGGTAAAGAGGTAGGTACGAGCGTTTTCTTTCCAGAACGGGTGAGTGGGCAACAATGTGGCAAATGGAGTTCCATGTGGGAAAGTGTGAGATGATGCCTATTGGAACAACAACAAAAGATCTAATTTTAAAAGTGTGCTGGTGGGTTCTGAACTGGCTGAGGCTGAAAATGAAAGAGATCTGGGGGTTGTAGTGGAAAACTTGATGAAAATGTCAACTGTCCTAGTATGGCCTATATGAGGAAGCATATAGGCAGCCTACGTGGCCAGTGTGTATAGGGATGCCAGCCTCCAGTTAGGACCTGGGGACCCCCCCCCCCCCAGTTTACAGCTCATCTCCAGGTGACAGAGATCAGTTCCCCTGGAGAAAATGGTTGCTTTGGAGGGTGGTCTCCATAGCATTATTCTCCACTGAGATCCCTCCCTGCTCCAAATCCCACCCCCTCCAGGCTCCACCCCCAAAGTCTCCAGGTATCTCCCAACCCAGAATTAGCAACCCTAGAGGGAAATGATGTGAGGTTGTGATTAGAGTGGCAGATAAGGATCTGGGAGGGCCAGGTTTGAACCCTCAGCCTGCCATGGATGCTTACCAGGTCACCTTGGGACAGTCTTCAGCCTAACCTACCTCACAAGGTAGGTTGTGAGGATAAAAATGGAGGAATAGAAAATGGCCTAAGCCTCCTTGAGTCACCAGTGGGGAGAAAGGTGGGGCATCAATGAAGGAAGTATGTAAGTTACTCTTTTTTCCTCATAGGAAAATTCATTAAGAACACACTGACCACTGTACTGTTCCTTTAAAGCAGCTGGGGCAAAGTTCTGAAAATCAAGGAAAGGACTCCACACACACAAACACACTACAGATCTGAGCACAAATCTTGCAGCACCCAGACAGTGTTGGAGATTCTGCTAGACTGTGCAGTCACAATCATCCACCTCCTAGATTGGCTTGGCCTGTTGCCTGTTGTGCAAAGCTAGTGAAATATCCAGCGATGCGTGGATACAACCTAGGCAATGTGGAATGGATGCTCCAGGTGCCAGAGACGAGCACAGGGCTAATGCTTATAATATGGCTACCCCACTGTGAAGGATGCAAGGGTTAGGCAACTATTAGGAACAAAAGGGGGAGAATTTCTACAGAGGCTTTGCACTACTATTCTGAAGCATTTGGGTGCCAGAAAGACCTTCGCCAACGAGGCAATCTGGAGAGAGCTGCAACAAGACACAGCATTGATTTGTCTCTTTCCTGGGTGATGCCTGAGCATCTCTGACAGGGGCAAGACACCAGGTCTTGACTGTGCCTTCCGTGGCGGTCTTCAGCCTGTCATTCGTGATCACTTTTCCAAGCAGCCCGTTCTTCAGAAAGGGCTGAAAGAGAAGTTCCCACGAGCAAAGGGGGAAAAAAAAAAGGTCAGCCCACTAACAAGCTCTGAAACAGACGTGTGGGCAAAGGAACTTCTGGATAATTAAATGGTTCACAATGCTCTGCAAACTCAAGGCCACCACATAACCTATTCGGCAGGTTTTCCCAGAAAGCGGGAAATGTTGAAACATTTGGTGAGTGGCTTATTGTCAAAGGATAGAGCCTTTTGCCATGTAGGGATTCAATTTGCAATGGATGATTAGGCCATGTAAAGCGGCGGCTCTCAAAAGGAGGATCCCCCTGAGAGGAAAATCAAAGTGATAATGTTACGGGGAAGGTGGCAAAAATTATGGTCATGCCTTTTTGCCCTACCAGAACCCCTTGAGGAGTTCTAGGGCTGCCCGTGCAGCTGCCTCAAAAGGTCACTCCCGGTGCCATTCTAAGCAGAGTTGCACCCTTCTGAGCCCATTGACTTCCATGGACTGCTTAAGACGGCACTGCGAATAGGTTGGGTTGGCGTGTTTGTAATTCAGGGATGCAAAAAGGAACAGGCACCAATTTCAATTACAGACAACCTCGACCAGTGCAGTGCAAAGGGCTGAAAAACTTTAATTGGTCCAACTGGCAGCAGCCAAAATAGGGTTCCTGATATTAATCACATCGTTTTGTGGGAACATCAGAAGTGCTCTGTTGGATCAGACCAATAGTCAATCTAGTCACTGGCTCAAATGGCTTATGAATTAACATGGCTAACACCAAATTCAAACTCCATTGTAGGGTGGAGGGAGTAGTAGCTGGTGAGGGTATAAATAAGTTAAGCCTTTCATGAATGCCCTAACATCTGCTGATGCAAATACCATTCTCCCCTCAATTAAAGCGTGTTTAGCAGAGATAGCTAAACCTTCACTGAGGATGTGGCCGAACCATCATGTTTTAGGCTTAGAAGATAGTATAAAGTATCCTGAAGTGGGCAGGTTGCTGGGTCAAAACCCATACCAGCCAGTTTGGTGTAGTGGTTAGGTTAGTGGCTCTCTCAGCCTCACCTACCTCACGGGGTGTCTGTTGTGGGGAGAGGAAAGGTGATTGTAAGCTGCTTTGAGACTCCTTTGGGTAGAGAAAAGCGGCATATAAGAACCACCACCACCACCACCACCTCCACCTCCTCCTCCTCATCCTCATCATCATACCTGTAGCCCATGTTTGAAATCTTTACCATTTGTGACCATAAGATTTTAATGTTGAAGGCTTCTGAGCTGCCTCAATGACCCTTGCTACCTCTGTACAGAAGTTAAGTACGGGTGAATAAACCATGCTTTAAAGCGGAATTTGATCACCTCCGGATGCCAGTGATTGTCTATGTGAAGAAGGTCGTGTGCTAGTGGTAAATGTGTGAACCAGCCATTCGACAGAGACGACAGGAGTGGGAACCAAGTCCTCCTGGGCCAAAAGGGGGCTAGAAGAATGCAGATCATCACTGATCTTCACTATCACCTTGTTTAACAAACCTAAATGTGGGAATGCTTCTTAACTAGCCAAGTGTTATATCCCTCCTCTCCCTTCCTCCTCTCAACATATGAAGCTGCTTTCTACTGAATCAGACTCATGGCTCATCAAGGTCAATATTGTCTACTCAGACCTTAGCTGCTCTCCAGGTTCTTTCACATCTGGCCGTTATGTTGGAGAAGCCAGGGATTGAACCTGGGACCTTTCACATGGCAAGCAAGCGCCCAACCGCTGAGCCACATCCCCTCCTCTGACACCTGTACTTACTCTCTTAGCTTCAAGTTTTAGATTCCAAAACATTCAGTTGCTAAAGATATCGCAGACTTCTTCCCCCAGGCCTAATCCTCTCCAAGCAGCTGTGCACTGAGTAACAACAATGCACCTACAGCCATACTTAAGTTCTGGGGAATTATTTAGTCCATGTAAAACAGAAGACCCAGCTTCTGTTGAAATCCCATTACGCTACAGTAGCTCCTTCTGATCTGATAATATGAATGCCGGCAGGACTCCAGGGTATCCACCCACCCACCTCCAAGCTAATAAAACAAAACAGCTTTCTGGCAACCTACAAACAAGCTAACTAGCTGATTTCTGGGCAAATGGTTTCGTTTTCCTGGACCCATTTCTGAAACAAACAAACAAAAATCGGGGTGGGGTGGGGTGGGGTGGATGAGGAACAATTCCATCTCCAGTTCTTTTCCCACAGCAGAAAATAGGAACATAGGGATGCCAGTCCCCTGGTGGTACCTAGAGTTACCGTGTAATTATAACTCATCTTCAGACTAAAGAGATCTGTTCCCCTGGAGAAAATGGCTGCTTTAGAGGGCGGATTCCACAGCATGCCATCCTCCTGTCCCCAAATCCTGCCCACTCCCAGCTCCACCCCCAAAGTCTCCAGGTATTTTCCAACCCAGAGCTGGCAACCCCTAATAGGAAGAACCCCTTAAACTGCTACAAAGAGACTCCACTCTGTCATGTGAGTCGTGTTTCCCCTTTGGGCCCTTTATTTGTTTTGGTTAAATGTTTTAGAGCAGGGGTAGTCAACCTGTGGTCCTCCAGATGTTCATGGACTACAATTCCCAAGAGCCCCTGCTCTTGGGAATTGTAGCCAGGCAGCAGTTGAAGCAATCCAAGGGTGGCTCAGTCAGCAACAAGAGCTTCCGGACCTCATTGAAGATTCAGAGGCTGGTTTTATGTCTCCCCCCCCCCCAAAAAAGCCACTGAATTGCTATATTGAGTCTCTCCCCTTCCCAACCATGACCATCCCCAAGGCAGAGGGGTGCTTTAATTCCCGGAGGTGGGGGTTACCGTGTAGTACCATAAGGAAAACAAAAAGCCTGCAAATTAATCAAAAAGTGGAACAATGCCAGCAGTGAGTTTTTGTTCAATGACAAAAAGAAAAGAAAACACACATGCACGCACCCCAACAGCACAAACGGCAAATTAGCACACTGTCATGGGTGGCTTTTTGATTTATTTAAGGCATCTGTCAAACAGTTTGGTGTTTCTGCAGTCATGAAGGAAGGATTACCACAGCTCTGTTACTGTCAACAAAGATCCGGAACAGTTTCAGTTGGGTCTAGGGTAAGGTGACCGGATTTTAACATTGGTAAAGAGGATCACCAATGATTGGGAGGGGGGGGGTCTTGACTATAAATTTAGTCTATATGGAGCAACAAAAAGTTTCATAGAACGTATAGAATGCAAAAATAATATTGTAAAATATATTTTTAAAAATTTCAACATAAGTACAATTTGCCAGGTGCCCTCCCTCCAAAAGTGGGACAATCTGGTCACCTTAGTCTAGGGATGCTAGTCCCCATGTGGGACCTGGGGATCCCCTGGAATTACACCTCTTCTCCAGATGACAGAGATCACTTCCCTTGGAGAAAATGGCTGCCTTGGAAGTTGGATTCCATAGCATTCTACTCCACTGAGGCCCCTCCCCACCCCCAAATCCCACCCACTCATGGCCCCCACCCCAAAATCTCCAGGTATTTCCCAAACCTATGTTTCATTCTCTGCCACTAAGCACAGAATGGCCCTCAAGGAGATCCAGTTCAGACTGAAGGTCACTCTGGTAGTAAACACATCTGTATATAAAAGGAGAGAGAGAATCCCTGCTCACTGAAAGCTAGCATTCCAGGGGAAAGGCTAGGCGACATTTCTCCCAAACATTGCATTTTCTATAGAGACTTTTTTGTGTGGAAGAACACTCCGTGCCGTTAGCCCTTTCTTCACCTGTACAAAGATGCGACATGCTTTATCGTGTCTGTGAGTAATACTCCTTCATCTCCATGGAAGTCTGAATATTCAGACCTGGAGAAGACAGGTGACACTTACTGATATTTATAACTACCCTATAATGCAGCGCTCTCTCTCCCTCCCTCTCTCTTTGTCACACACACAAGGTCCCACTATGACAGCTTAACTCCAGGTAGGGATTCCATCCTTCAGGAGGCACCTGGGGATCCCCGGAATTACAGCTTGTCTCCAGATTACAGAGAACAGTTCACCTGGAGGAAATGGATACTTTGTGACACCCCAATGAGAGCCAGTTTGGTGTAGTGGTTAGGAGTGTGGACTTCTAATCTGGCAAACCGGGTTCGATTCTGCACTCCCCCACATGCAGCCAGCTGGGTGACCTTGGGCTCGCCACGGCCCTGATAAAGCTGTTCTGACCGAGCAGTGATATCAGGGCTCTCTCAGCCTCACACAGAGTTGTGGGGAGAGGAAAGGGAAGGCGACTGTAAGCCGCTTTGAGACTCCTTCGGGTAGGGAAAAGTGGCATATAAGAACCAACTCTTCTTCTTCTTTGGGTGGGAACTATATCGCTGTACCCCAATGAGGCCTTTGCTCTCCCCAGGCTCCACCGACAAACCTCTAGGAGTTTCCCAATCAGAAGAAGAGTTTCCCAATCAGAACTGGGCTTTTTGTCTTCCCTTTTTACTACCCAAAGGGGTCTCAAAGCAGCTTACGATCGCCTACCCTTCCTCTCCCCACAACAGTGAGGGAGGTGAGGCTGAGAGAGCTCAGAGAGAACAGTGACTGGCCCAAGGTCACCCAGCTGGCTGCATGTGGAGAAGTGAGGAATCAAACATGGTTCTCCAGGCTGCCACTCTTAACCTGGAAGTTCTGATAACCCTATGCCCGTGCCTCAAATCCTCTGCCAGTGACCAAAACCAAGAAGAACCTTGCAGCTCTATCTCCAGGCAACAGAGATCAGTTCACCTGGGGAAAATGGCTGACTTGGAAGGTGGACCCCTTGGAGTCTCTCCCCTCCTCAAATCCTGCCCTCCTCAGGCTCCAGCCCTCAAATCGCCATGTATTTCCCAACCCAGAGATGGCACCTCTGGTAACTGGTTAGCAGCAACAAAAGAGAGGGGAAACCCCTTAACGAAATGAACATGTAGCGTCAATAATAAAACAGCCAGAAAAATGCATCCTTAAGCCAATCGCAAAGTCACACACAGCTAATCCATCTAAAAAGGCAAATAAAGAGCCTTCACCTGATGCCAAACAGATGCCAGGTGACAAAAGGAGCACTCTGCATCCCGGTGCCGCTAAAATGGTCCACTGGTGATCTCTCCATTAGTGGCAATTCTGTGTGCTGCCTCGGATGCTAATTGAGGACGAGAAATGCATCCTGTTTTTCGTGTGAATTTTAAATCTTTTTTTTTTTTTGTCCTCCGCTTTTCACAGTGGATTTTGGAAAGCTGCTGGCATTATGCATGCAGGCTGGTTTGGGGTTTTGTTTTTAAATCCGCAACTGACAAACATAATTCTAGGGTGTTTTTCAAAAGACTGCGCGCATCATTTATCCGTGTAATGCTGATTGATTGATGCTCAGGGAACACGGAAAGCCGTCTGTGTTGCCGGGGGGGGGGGGGGGGAATCCAGTGTGAACAAAAAGACAGTGGTGCAAAAATCAAGAATCACGATTAGGGCTTCGGGGAGGGGGGGAGTCACAGGGTTATTCCTGGAATGGGCGTTACAAAATCAGCTTTAGACGAGTACCCGAAAAACCATGACTGCCCATAGAATATAATGCAAACTGGAGCATGTGGGAGAGATGTCCCGAGGGGCAAGAGGGAGGGACAGGTCTGCTTTCTGGCTATTAGAATGTGCTGCCCAGAATTTGAGACAGTTTATCTCAAAGGATTAGATAATCACAGAAAGTTATTACGGCAGTGAAGTTTATAAAGGCCTTGAATGCATGCTCCAATCAGATTAATGGGTCTAATAGGATTGGGGGGGGGAGAGCTCTCAGGGGCCATCAAGATGTCCCTTGCATGCTGGAACCTACAGAGGCTGAAGCCATTTGATTTAATCTGATCTCATCAAGCCTGACTAACTGCATGCTGCCACTGCATTCCGCTTTACATTCTATAGAGCAGGGGTAGTCAAACTGCGGCAGTCCAGATGTCCATGGACTACAGTTCCCATGAGCCCCTGCCAGCAAACGCTGGCAGGGGCTCATGGGAACTGTAGTCCATTGACATCTGGACGCCCGCAGTTTGACTACCCCTGCTATAGAGAAAGAAACCCTTCCACCCTGTTTCCGCTTTGAACTTGTCCCACACTCTCGACAGAAGATGACAGATCAATGATGCACCTCCAAATCTCAACAAGGAGCTGTTACGGTTTTTGCTAGCTTCTGTTGGTTTGTTTGGCTGCCTAGAACAGATCACTGAAGCGGCAGCATGCCCATTTCCTAAATAATCCCGTCTTTCCTATGTCCTGCAAAAATAGGATGGCCAGGAGGCCCCCTGCAATTCCTGGAAACAATCTGGGGTGGGGCCTGGCCTGCCAGCACACCTACCTCACTTCCAGTTTAAACAGGAAGTGACACAAGGGAATGTGGTAGCATTAAAAAAAAAACCTCTCTGACTTTTGTTGTGGAAGAGCACCATGGTATTCTACTATGCAAAGCAGCTTTGGAGCAACATTTTTCTTCACATTCTTCACACAGTGAGATTTTTTTTATAGGCTATTTCCTGTGCTGGTCTTTATCTTTTGAGGTATTTTCATTTCAAAGCAGAAACAAGCATTCCAACTTGTAAGAGCCTCGGGCAAGATTGGACTAAGCCAGTCTTCACAACTAAGGAAGTGTTTCAGTCCCTTATTGGCATCCTTTCCAGATGTAATAGTGTTGCAAGGGTGGACCCTTGTATTCAGGTGGAAGAAGATCTGCCCCTTGTCACCTCTCAAATCTTTGCCTGCACCCAGCCCCAAAACATTGCCTAGCAAGGTTGCCAAGTTTCTCACTGGAGCAAGAGACTTCCCATCTACCAGAGATGGATGTCCACCACTAAGAAGAACGGTGGCCTCTGGAGAGCACCAAAGGTGAGCTGGTGGCAGAGTGGCAGGGCACCCCCAAGGCAGCAGCCGGGGATGAGGACGAGGAGAAGCCACAGCCTGGTATCGACTGATCCGTGAACCAGTCCTGGTCCCCAGACCAGGGGTTGGGAACAGCTGCCTTACAACAATGAGAAGATTATTCAACCATTCTGATATATACAATAAATCCCTGAGACATAGTTATGGAAAACTCTAAATGTGGCATCAGTAGAACGGAAGAGGGCAAAAATTGTATTTACTTATTTATTTAAAAAATATATTCCAAAGGTCTCCATGAGCAAGGGAAATAACCCTTCCTATTACAAAGAACAGAACTAAGGTCAACTTGAATGCTGCAGCTCATCTGAGCATCGCCGCTTGCTTTGGATCTTGTATTATTCAACAAACGTTAGCATTTGATAGAGGTGGTGGCAGGGATTCCTCTCTCGGTTCATCATCCATCTTTGCCTGCAAAGCGCTCCACGACAATCCGCGGCCGACATACTTAGCAAACTTTAAAATACAGCCTCTCTCCGCTGTTACAATTAAGTCACTCCAAAATGTCATGGAAAGCAATCTAACCCCATTAAATCTTCACACTCTCATTAAAAAAGCACTTACAGGCTTGACAATGTTCCTAATACATTATTTAAAGACACAAGATGTACAGTGACTTTAAAAAACCCTGCACATTACAGGAAGGGGAGGGGGAGAGCGAGGGAGGGAGGGAGGGAGGGAGAGAGAAAGAAGGGAGAAGGAAGGAGAAATACAGCAAGCAGTGATAGGGTCAAACCAGATGCAGCATTGCAAGATGGGTGAATGTATCACCATGGCATGCCTTTCAATTGTTAATCAGCGGGGGAGGCACAATTCAGATCAGGACTACAGCTAGCTAAGGGTTCTCTGGAGCTGTCCTTTGCTCAAGCGGAGAAAACACAAACAGCCAACTGACAATGGCTCAGTTTAGATCCTATGGCTGAACTTCTAAAAACTCTTTCATGGGAGTAAGACCCTGTCCTGGCTGGCCCAAGCTGGTCAGCTCTCAGAAGCTCAGCAGGTTGGCTGTGATCAGTATTTGGACGGGAGACCTACCAAGGGAGTCTCATGGTGGCATACAATTGTCTTTCCCTTCCTCTCCCCACAAGACACCCTGTGACGTGGGTGGGGCTGAGATCTCTGAGATAATTGTGACTGGCTCAAAGTCACAAGGTCTTGTGGCGCAGAGTGGTAAGGCAACCGTCTGAAAGCTTTGCCCATGAGGCTGGGAGTTCAATCCCAGCAGCTGGCTCAAGATCGACTCAGCCTTCCATCCTTCCAAGGTCGGTAAAATGAGTACCCAGCTTGCTGGGGGGGTAAACAGTAATGACTGGGGAAGGCACTGGCAAACCACCCCGTATTGAGTCTGCCATGAAAACGCTAGAAGGCATCACCCCAAGGGTCAGACATGACTCGGTGCTTGCACAGGGGATACCTTTACCTTTTACAAGGTCACCTAGCTTCCTGCATGTGCAGGAGTGGGGACTTGTCGGTTTAGAAGCCACTGCTCTTAACCAGTGCACCAACCTACTAAGGGAAGTGCCATCAGTCTCAGCTTATCCCTGTCGGGTTTCCAAGGCAAGAGACATTTGGAAGTGGCTTGCCATTGCATAGAGACCCATGATTTCCATCGGGGTCTCCCATCCAAATACCAACCACAGCTGACCCTGCTTAGCTTCCGAGATCTGACAAGATCAGTCTATCCTGGTCTCTGCAGGTACCTGTCCTGAAAAACCAAGATGCCACGTTTTCATTCCCCAAACTAGGATGGCATCAACAGAGCCTGTGTTTTTACAGTGACAAAATCTTCAAATGCCTCATTTTCCCCCAAGCTAATTTCTTGAGATTTCACCATGCAAAGCATTGCTTCCAGCTGCTGCCTGTTTCTAACTGCCTTTTTTTTTTTTTAGTATTCTTTTGCAGTTGCCACCATCAAAATGCATGGGCTGCTCACGGGAACCCACAAAATCTCAAGTGCTGCCCTCCGCAGACTGATAGAAACCCATTCAATAATTTGACTGAGATGTTTTAAAATATTGATCAGAACCAAAGCATAAAGTCCAGGCAGTCTCCCTTCACTGTGACCAGCAAAAGGTTTCACAAATGTGCCCTTCTAAATCTGTTCTTTGGAAAAGACAGTCAAGAATAATGAACAATATTAAGGAAACAAGAGGGGATCATGAGTGACCCTTAGTGAGGTCAGGAAGGCTTTCCAGTTGTGCAAACCTGAATTATTCGAGAGAGCTTTCTATGAAAGCAATAAGGTCACACGGAACAACACGTTTCACAAAATTATTTGGATAAATCGTTAGGGACTCTGATCTATACTTTTGTGTAGTGTTTGCTGTTGTTGGATCCTGCTATGTCATTTTATTTATTTATTTTCAGTTTATTTCCCACCGTTCTCAGCCAGGCCGGCTCGTGGCAAGTTACAGAATTAAAATCATGAGGTTTTCAATTAAAAAATAAAACAGTAAACCCTTAAAACATAGTGAAATACAACCATACGAGACAGCGGTGGGATAAGCCAATCAAAACAGATTCCCCCCCCCACACACACACACACATCAATTTAGTCCCTATTTGGCTCAGGGAACCACACACCTAACCTGAGCCACAGCCAGACAATAAAGTATCATTTAATGTGTTAAGACTTCAGTTCTGGCATGTTTGGTTTTTTTTTTAATTTCTGGTTGGCTCTGCAGCCCAAATGCCATTTCTTTGTTTATCAAACATTCCTGTCCTGTTGATTGTACTGACTCCCTCTGTGTAATCTGCTTGAAGTCCCAAGGACAAAGGGGACCAGTCAATCAATCCATCAAATGAAGCTCCTTACAGATATAGATAACCTTTAATGGAATATAATTGAAATAAATACAGATAATCACAACACAGATGGACATAGGTGACACACACTGAAACCTGATGTGCAGGCTAGCATTTTTGCAATTGCAAATACAAAAGATTGACTTTTAACGTAGAAAATAGTACACTTGCAGTTTTAGCCAATAGAACATGATTCTTCCCGTTAAGCAAAGCTTTAAGAATTCGTTTTTTACGCCTTCACAATGTCATGGTCTCATCGTGTCCCAACCCTTTTGGTAGAGAGGACCGTCCAAGCATGTTATCACACCTTCTAGATGAGGAAATGCATATTTTCAAAAGGTCTCACCCCTGACTGCCATCGTCCTCACTGTGTCGCTAGAGGGCTGTTAGAGTTTAAAAGCACATTGGATCTCCCTTGCTTTTTAGTTCTTCCCATGGACAGCCCCACTCCCCCGGCCTCTAATCTGGAGAATTGGATTCGATTCCCCACTCCTCTTCCACATGCTGCCAACTGGGAGACCTTGGGCCCTTCACAGTTATCTCAGACCTCTTTCAACCTCGCAGGGTGTCTGTTGTGGGGAGAGGAAGGGTAGGCAATTGAGACCCTTTGAGACTCCTCCAGGTAATGAAAAGCAGGGTACAAAAAAAAGATTTTCTCCTTTATTTGCTCCTGCAATTCTCCATGTAGGTTCAAAGTCATCCCTCCCCATCACTGAAGCCATAGTTATGGCCCCTGCTGCTCCCATCATGAGACCAATGGCAAATAGCTTCCAGTTGCATGGTTGCAGCTCAGTAGGCCCTAGATTTACCAAGAAGCACTGTTGCTTTGTTTGCTTTCCTGCCACCACTGATGTTCACAGCAGGGGAAAAGGGGGTGGGGTGACGTGGAAGTGTCATCACTTTAGGGTTACAGTTTAGAATCTCCCTAATCTTTGTGGTTTTCACCAACAGAGATCGGTGGAGGAGTTCCTAGAATGTCACCTGGATGTCACTTTTGGTCAGTCACTTTCCTCTCCAGCCTCCCCCCTAGTCAACAACTTTTGGTGTTAATGGTGACTGCTATGCCAGAAAGGCTGAAGAGCATGGAGAAAGCATGGAGAACAGAGAAGCATGCTTCAAAAGCATGGAGAAAGAGCAGTGCTCCATTTCCTCTCCAGAAGCCCCACTCACCGGAAATGGCAGATCATAGTTGCCTCAGAGATCCTCACAATCTTTCATTTCCTGGTTAGAGAGGTTGTGTCACATGAGAGCTATGCTCCAGTTAGGTTTGCATAACTGTTTGTGCAAGTGCCAGGAGATTTGGGAGGGCACAGTTTGGGTACAATGTGAACTTACTCCCGGGAGATGCTCTAAGCTTTCTTCCCAGCCTTTATGGTCTTTACCATGGAAACTAGAGAAATCCCTAGTACATTACTGTGTGGACATTTTTTTTCTTCCATTTCTTCATTCCTCAGTGTAAGAAATGGGGCTGGTAATTGCCTAAGTGAGTAAAGGGGAGTCTGACTCCCAAAGGAAAAGGGAGGTCAACAAGAAGTCCTTCCGGGCCATGGCAGAGGCCACTGGGGGTGATCTGTTTTTGTTGCTGGAAGCAGGTTATGCCTTCTGTCTCCCACCCACAGGGAGTTCTTTCCCAGACTGATCCTCCCTGCCAGCTCTGTGCCATGCCATTAATGGAAGCTGAGCAGATCCTCTACCGCCTCCGAGGATAAATGGCAGAACTTTTGATCTCCAGCCACCTGGCCTTTTAACCAACTTTCCTTGAGCGCCAACAAAAGGAGAAATGACAGGTGTGGTTATAAGGTCTTGGCTTCGTTCCGCTTACAGCAATTAGCATCTCTTGGAGGAGGCATAAAAAGCTGTAAAGTGCAGGCAAATGGAACGCCGGACCACTTCAACAGTGACCTTTGTCCGGCCAGTTTGATGAGTGATTAGACTATTACTTTGTAACGCACACATTATAACACTCTTTTTTTTTTCCTTGGGTTGCCAAACACACTTCAGTCTCTCGGCTCTGCGGAGTGATTCTACGGGCTGTTGAAGGCTGAGAGGTATGGGGGAATTTCAAGCACAGGAGCAGAAAGGGAAAACCCTTTCAGCAGAGCATGCAGAGAGAGAGAGAGAGAGAGAGATGCCCCTTTGTTTCCAACACTCACTAAATCACTGCACCCTGCTGGCCACTCTGATTTAGCACCCATTAAACCCCATCTGGTGTGCTTTCTTCGAGGCATGCGCTCCAAGGAGGATGCTCATACGCTAGGGGGAAAAGGGTCAGCAGAGAGGTCTGGAGATCACAGGAGGCAGATGCCTGATTGTAAGCTTGGCAGATGGGTGCTCACAGAAACCAGGAGGTTCTCAGAGCATTCAAATAGAACACACACCTAGGGAAAACGGAGGCTGCGAACAGCCACAGAGAGTCTGTACATTGCAATCCTTTCTTCTGTTTTTGATAGTGAACGGTTACGCAAGGCACCTGGCAGCTCTTGGGCTGTATCAACAGAGGCATCCCATCAAGACTGTAAGATGTCTTAATCCTCCTGTATCCTACATTGGTCAGACCACACCTGGAGTACTGTGTGCAGTTCTGGAGGCCTCACTTCACAAAGGATATGGACAAAATTGAGAGGGTGCAAAGAGTGATGAGGGTTATCCGGGGCCTGGGGACCGAGCCCTAGGAGGAAAGGCTGAGGGACTTGAGAATGTTCGGCCCGGAGAAGAGGCGGTTGAGAAGGGACATCATGACTCCATTTGAAAGGTTGTCACTTAACCCACCCAGATCTTAAATCGGTAAGAGTAAGGTTGCCACAGTGGGAGCCAAAATGGGAGCTGCGGTGGGCAGCCACACTGCAAGGTCACACCTAGGAACAACTGGAAGAGATATCATGATGTTGCTTCATACTCGTTTTTTCTCCTGTTGGAACTGAGAGGGGCAGCCGTGGCTGGGAGATGGAGAGCAATCTGGTAAACCTATGACATTTCTAACAATAAACAGCCCAGAGAGCAAATTCCAAACAGGAAGTTAAAACGACCAGGCCCAGAAAGCAAAGAGGAAAACTCCTAGTTTGCAGATCTTCCATCATTTCAAAGCATGACATACATGCAGAAAAGGGTTTAGAACGAGTGCTGGAATAGTACCACTTGTTTATACGAATGCCCTAGTAGCGCTATACAGAAATACTCATACTAACAGATCCACATGAAGTCAATGAAAGGTCAGCATTACAGAATTCGAAGACGCTAAATGCATTTTGATAACATATGTAATTTGTAACATTTCAGTTGAGCTAGAGAAAAAGAGTTCAAAGAGCTATGCCAACAGCTCCCAGGAAAGCGGGGAGAGGGGGAGGAGAGGAAAGGACAGACAAGCAGCCTGGTTCTAAAATACAATATGGCACACTGATTCAGGGATGCCAGCCTCCAGGTGAGACCTGGGGATCCCCTGGAATGACAGCTCATTTCCAGGCTACAGAAATCAGTTCCCCGGGAGAAAACGGATGCTTTGGGAGGATGCTATGCCACTGTACACCACTGAGGCCCCTTCCCACCCCAGGCTCCATTCCCAAATCTCCAAGCTCTGATAACTCTGCCCCCAATTCCCCGCTAGTGGCCAGGAGGGACCTGGTAGCCCTTCTTTCCACATGTAGGTGGGGGGAAAAAAACATCATTTTCCATTTCAGAAATTGGGGCCAAATAGATCCCAATGTAATCCAAGTATTAAGACAGACATATTTGACAGTTAATCCTTCATAAACAAGAAATTGTATTCTTTACAACAAGGGCTATAGTGACAATGGGATGATAAGCTAGGGCCTTGGAATCATACATACACCACCCACACACACACACCAGGTTTAATTCATTTGGGATCCAGCCAACTCAAAAGGTCCTGGAATTATAATTAAGAGCCATACAGGACATCTTATCTTAACAGAGGCCTGTTTCATAGGCTGGGACAGCCAATATTCAAGATGGAGCACCTTTCCTAAGAGGTAGGTGCTTTTCAATTTAGAAAAAAAAATGACTAAGGAGGGACATGACATAGATTTATTAAATGATGATGGACAGGGTAGAGAAAGTGGACAGAAGGAGCCCCCTCCCCAGTAATAGAAACTAGGAATAATAGACTTATGACAAGCATAAAATAGTACTTGACTATATGAGAGATTAAACTGTGCAATTCACCGGCAGCCAGCATGGTAATGGTCCTGGGCATAGGCAGCCTCAAAAGGGCATTAAAGGTAAATGTAAAGGTATCCCCTGTGCAAGCACCGAGTCATGTCTGACCCTTGGGGTGACGCCCTCTAGCGTTTTCATGGCAGACTCAATACGGGGTGGTTTGCCAGTGCCTTCCCCAGTCATTACCGTTTACCCCCCAGCAAGCTGGGTGCTCATTTTACCGACCTCGGAAGGAAGGAAGGCTGAGTCAACCTGGAGCCGGCTTAAGGGCATTAGATGGATTCATAAAGGAGCCGTCTATCAATGGCTAAATACAGTTGAATCTAATTCCACCATAGAGTTTTTGCCCCCCAAACCAGAGTACCTCCATGACATGCCTATGTAACTTCTGGGTCACATTGAAGTCACATGGGCACACTGTTAAAATGGGGATTCCCATAAACCCACCCCCATCCCTTACCAGATGCCCAGAGGGACCTGGTGACCCTAGCAACTGGTGGTCCACTATGTAAGCAGGATGCTAGATAGGCCTGATCCAACAGGGCATCTCTGACGTTCTTTATTGCCAAGGATAGTTGTTTTGCTGCCTTGTTTTTTCTGGACAGCTGTTGAGTTGGGATTTCCCTCCCCTCCCCCTCTTCATTATGCCAAGCAGGTCTCTGGAGGAGAATCATACAAATCTACTCTATGTTTGTACTGCAAAATGTAGATTAAAAAATGTATAAGCCTACTGGGACAGTCTGAGGGAACGAAAACAGCATGCACAAATATACACAAGGCAGGAAACTCCTAACCCTGAAAAAGTGGTTTGCCTCCCAAGTATTTCAAGGACAGCAATCACTCCAGAATTCAAGAATAGCTAAAAAAAAAAAGAAAAAAAAAGACGACCAAATACCCTGGTCTTTGTGGACACACGTAGAGAAAATTGCTATCAATTATGACGCTCAATTATATAGTATAATAGAATTAGAGTTAAACCTTGCTCATTATGTTCAGAACCTGTTGAGCGGCATGCTGACTACCTGCTATATTAATGACAGTTTGTCCCATTAACCTTCTCCTCGGTGTTCCAAACTTTGACCCTTTGGCAATCATGTGACATGCTAGAGGATCTGAAATCTGGGAAGCTCTCTCTTGCAGCATTCTGCCCCCCCCCCCTTTATACCCGGGACATTTTAGTCTCCTTTAGCTATCTGTGCCCCCAGTCCATGAGAACATAAATGTCATCTGGGATTTAAACAAACTCCAAACTACAACACAAGAAGACACACACGCCCTCTTAACGTATCGCAACCTCATTTGAAGGGCAACACATTGGGAGCTGCTCATCCTTTCCGAAGGATGCAGACAACTCAGCTGGATTTTCCAAGATCAGTTTCGCCTTCTCCTGATGCCGTTCTTGATGCCACACCACCAGGTCCTCTGACTTGGAGATGAACCAACTTCCTGTCTTCTATTTGCTTATTGTTCTGGAATCTGTCTCTACGCTGCATTGCACTCTTCCTTAATTCCTTCTCAAACTAAGAGCATCTCTAAAACTGTGGGGCTGAATCCCACACAGACTGCCACTGCTTCTGGGTCCCTTCTGCCCCCACCTGCCGTCACTGATATGCACATTTGAACTATTAACTGAAGGGCAAAAGAGGCAACCTTGATTTATGCCATCCAGAGTCTTTGGGGGAGTTAAAACCAATTCTGTTAGCACCGCAGAGACTGTTGGGGTACCAGCTTCCGAGAACCAAAGCTCCCTTCAGAGACAAGTAGAAAAGGTTCTTCTCAGTGGATATTTTTTATACGCACGCACACTACCTTACATTGGGGAAAAGGACGGAACAGCCTTGATACAAGTTGGTGCACAGTCATATCTGTACTGCTCCTTTGTAGTGGATTATCAATGCATGTTGTTAAAGGGCGGGGGGAGAAATGAACACGGGCTGGAGGAAACTGAGCTTCTATCCTTTGTACAAAACACATGAACCAGCCGGCATCGCCAACGCATCAGTGTACCTTAAGTAAAACCGAGCAACTCAGAACTCCAAAACCTCAGGAGAAATTCCAAGAAGGAAAACAGCAGCAGCATTGAAATATGATTGCGCCCTGGTTTGAGTGCTGGCCAAGGGAAACTCAGATTCAGCACCCACTTGTCCGTGAAGCTTGCTGGGTCACTTTGGGCTGGTCACTGTTCTTACAGCCCAAAACATCTCATGGGGTTGTTGCACTACTCTGAGCTCCAGAGATATAGGATAGACCAAACAAAATGGAACAGATAGACAGACAACTACCCTTAAGACATCACGTGTCTGTCTCTAAGATATTCTGCTTATGCTCCATGTTAGGTTTTTTCCTCTTGTAAAGCTCTGTCCAAACAAATAAAAGTGGAGAATCATCCATTCCCATGTGCCACAAAATAGTTCACTCCCTGCTATGATCAAAATCCAATACAACTCATTTTTATCTTCTACCAACAAGATTTATACCATTTGGCTATGGTGAATTTCACAAAACCATTTATACCATTTGGCTATGGTGAATTTCACAAAACCCTATAAGAATTCCCTGGTTTCAGACTTGGACAACCTTGCGTCCTACATTTATTAGCTGAATAAAACCAGGATGTGAGGCTGGCCTTATTGAGGAAAGAAGCAGTTTCAAAGAAGGCAGTAAACATTTAATGATCCATTAATTAGCTATATCAGAATAATTACCGCTGGGTAATTAACTCCCATCCCACTCTACTTGATACTTTTAACAGGTCCTTATGACAATTAGCATTCTTTAGATCTGCAAACACTTGAGATGAACAACTAGACTTGAGTCCGATAGCACCTTACAGACCAACATCTAGGTGCAGTGGCTCCATCTATATGTAGTTGCAACTATACATATTCCATGTCTAATAGCTACTGATGGAGCACTGGTTCATCAGTGGTTATTAGCCATTACATAGATATGGAACTTTTGGAGCTGGGGGGGGGGCAACACGAGGAGTGCTTTTGGAATTTTGGTCCCATTGGCGGACCTTCTTATAGAACCTAGGTTTTGGCCACTATGACACAGAGTGTTGGACTGGATGGGCCATTGTCCTGATCCAACATGGCTTCTTTTACACTCTTATGAGCTTGGCTCATGTTCTGCTCACCAGCTGTAAGCAGGGAGATGATTTTTCATCCAGCAGTCAAGCTGTGAGAGCATGTCTGTTGCATTACTCCCAACATGCTCAAGCAAAACAGTACAACTGGCAACATTTCCACATGTGCCTGATCTTTATATACAGTCCTGAAAAGCAAAAGGAAAAAACAGATGCTTTGGGTTTGTTTTTCTTGAGCAAAACACACCCATCTTGGAATTGCTATACACACACACACACCTACTGACGCTGTTTCACACACCAAAATTGCCATCATGCACAGCTGCTGGTAATGCCATTGCTGAACAACAAAAGTTAGCAAACCGAGACAGTCTTGAGATCTACACCTAACGACAAAAGCAAGAGATCAGACATGGCCACCATCTAACGGAAGAGTAGGGGAAGACATATTCTTTCAGATTGTAAGCCGTGACTTCTTTGGGTAGTATTATTTCAGAATCCTGATTTAGGGACAAATTTTACTTTCCATGCAAGGAAAATAATCATTCTCAGAGCATCTGGGTACATGGGGAGGGGCAGGGGGACCACACAAGAGTTTTAACACATACACATTTCCAGCATACCTTTCACCAAAGCTAATCTCACGGCTTTTCAACTCATTAGGGCGAGCTGCAAAATGAGTAGCTGTAATTTCATTTGAAAATTAATCAATTTTTTTTCAAATTAAGATTAAAAGATGCATGCTAATGATTATCCAAGTCTTTGGACCGATCTGAGGAGGAAGGGGGAGAGGAGAGGACAAGTGGAATAAGAAGTAAAAACAGACCTGATGTGCAGCCTAGAGAACCCCCAGACAATAGAGATCAGTTCCCCTGGAGAAAAGGTCTGCTTTGGAGAGTGGGCATAAAGGCATTATATACCCCGCTGAGGACCTGCCCCTCACCAAGCCCCTCCCTTGCCTAGGCTCCACCCTCAAAAGCTCCCAACCCTGAACTGGTAACCTTATCTGGAAGCAACAAAGCTGAATAACCGTTTTTATACTACACGTCAATACTGCAGCTAAGGTTGCCAACAAAACATAGCAACCCACAAGACATGGATTGCCACTGCCTGCTTCTCCTTAATGACCCTTGGTGGTCTCTCATTCAAGCACTAACCAGGGCTGACCCTGCTTAGCTTCCAAGATCTGACAAGATTGAACAAGTTTGGGCTACCAAGGTCAAAGACGTAGTCTATTAGTACCTGCTTTTCCTCCATATTATCCTTACAACAACCCTATAAGAGAGAAAGAAAGGGAGACTAGGCCCATGTCACCCAACAAGCTTGAACTAAGCTCTCCCAGAACCAGTACACAACTCTGCCTCAACAAACGGCCATCAAGTGATGTCGTATATGGCATCAGATGATGGATCGATGCATTCAGTCACTTGGAGTCTGTGTATTGTCATCTTTCAGGATGACCAATTAGGGCAGAATCCTCCGTACTTAAGTCAACGCTCACCCACCCTGATGATTATTTATGGTTTTCTAGTCCTGATCTGGCATGGACACAAAATTAAATAAGACCACCAGTGTTGTCAAAAGCCCAGACAAATGCCAGGTTAATAAAAGAGTTGGGTTTCCCAAAGCCACACATGCAAGGATATTTGTCAATGTCTTTTTATTTGCATATCTGGCAGCTTGCCCCAGACAGCCAATACATAAAGGAGAACATACAGGTGTTTTCATTTGCAGCTTGTCTTTAATCTAGAAGTGCCAATTTGCTTCTGTTTTAATTACATCTATCTCGACACACTGTTACCGTCATAGGAAACGTCTTCATTACTAGAGGCGGAACTGTAAGAGCTGGCAGGCGATGCCAAATTAGGGTGAAATACTGCTCTCTCCTCTCCCCCTCCACCCAGACTTCTTGGCTGCCTGGCCAACGTGGTCCCTGCTTTCCCCAGAGCCTCTCTGGAGGCCCTCCGTGAGGTTCTCCATCCAGCCAAACCAACACTGAGACAGGGAAGAAGCACCCACTTGACTGGAATGTCAGTCATTGCAAGGCAGATTTTTTAAAATGGCAGCCACAGCATCCAAATCCACACCAACCAAAGGCTCACACTGTCGAATTTAACTCTAATTGCTGAGACAAAAGGGCTCTTTGTTTTTTGAAAATTCCTTTAGATGCATAGGGTCTGGAGAGAATGGTTCTATGGTCAAGGAGAGGTGTTTTTGATTGGGTTGCCAGCTCTGGGTTGGGACATACCTGGAGACTTTGGGGGTGGAGCTGGGTGCAGGCAGGATTCAGGGGGGAGGGACCTCAATGGAATATAATGCTGTCAAGTCTACCCCTCAAAGCAGCCATTTCCCCCAGAGAAACTGATCCCTGTCACCTGGAAATGAGCTTTAATTCCAGAGGATCCCAAGGCCCTTCTTGGGACTGGCCTCTCTATTTGATTCAGCAGTTCTCCATTTGGCCAGAAGACGGAGAGAAATCCAATTGTAGAATAAGAAGGCACAGAAAGAAATGCAGGCTCCAGCATCTAACAAAAGCTCATGATGAGTCACAAGGAGCTCAATGGGTCAATGGTATAGCATCTGCTTGGCATCTAGAACATCCCAGGTTCAATCTGCAGAATCTCCAGCTAAAAGCCTCAGATAAAAGGCGACGCAAAAGACCCTCTGCCTGAGAACCTGGTGATCCATAGCCAGTTAGAGCAGACCATACTGAGCTTTAGCTGCCAATGGTCTGACTCGGTCTGACTCAGTCTAAGAAGCATCATGGGCTCACATTCCAACATCAAGACCAAACTCTGCCTGTCCATGATGAGCACGCACACAGACGGCTGTTCTCCCCTTCCTCATCTTGCACCGGAACATGCACATCCAAAACTTCCTGGATTGGAAAGTCTTCAGAGAAACTTCAATTTCCAGGTACCCAGGGAAAGCAGAGGTCATTAATATTTCCCACCCACTGGGATTCCAGACTATTACTGGGCAAGATTCCACCCCAGATGCACTCTAGAACAGGGGTAGTCAACCTGTGGTCCTCCAGATGTTCATGAACTACAATTCTCATAAGCCCCTGCCAGTGTTTGCCCCCCAGCAAGCTGGGAACTCATTTTACCGACCTCGGAAGGATGGAAGGCTGAGTCAACCTTGAGCGGGCTGCTGGGTCCTAATTCAAGAGGGTATACAAAACTGGCAGACACCCCTGAGAAAGGCTGCAGAACATCTCTTTATGCCCTTCATCGGTTTGTCGTAGGGCTTGTGCAAGAGGAATTCTCGTGACTTACCACCCAACAATTCCCATGCCAGTCAAAAACCTCCATCCCCACAAGAAGTGGAGCTTGCAACTGATACTGAGCTTCAGAGAGGAAGACATTCAAGAGCCCTTAATAAACTCATTACTATAAAAGCAAATGGGATCAACGGGAGCCTGTCTGAAGGCCTGGCAGGCTGTCATGGCAAATTCCGCTGCTTGTGCACGGAGGGATGGGGTGGGGGAGCCCTAACCTGCACAAGCTGTTTTTCCATTTCTCACGGAGTAGATTTGCCCAGTATCCATTTTACAACACCGAAGGTTCCCCCCCCCCGTACCCACCAAAGTGTATAATGTTCTGCATTTGCTTATGCTGTGGCTCGCTGCCAAGTCAAAGTCAGCAAGGCTAGTGGAGACAGACAATCCCCATTCGTGGAGTAGCAAGTGAAGCGACAAAAGCACTCTTCCCCGAGCTGAACACCTGCATTTCTTTCCTCACATTGTCATTGCTGAGCCTGAGAGTGCACAAAAGCCTGCAAAAATCTACTGACTAAAGGCAAAAAGCGTACCCACCATGATGAATTTGCATTCTCCTTCCACTCACCCAAAATGACTACTGCCTGCCTTTGGTGCTGGGTTGGCAGGTCCCTGCAGAACACCTACAGGAAATGTGGGGATATAGTTGCCAGATTCAGGCTGGAAAAGTCCTGGAGATCTGGGGATGGAGCCTGAGAAGGACAGGGACATCAGTGGGGTACAATGCCATATAGGTCACCCTCCAAAGCAGCCATTTTGTCCAGGCAAACCGATCTTTAAAAGTCTGGAGATGAACTGTAATTCTGGGGGATCCCCAGGTCCCACCTGGAGGTTGGCATCCCTACTTTGGAGCTGCCACCAGAATTCACAAATCTGGGTCTGAGAAGATAAACTTTGACAGCTGGCCACACTCCCTTCCTACCCAAGGCCAACATCACAAATGTCAAGGCTGACCCTGCCCTGGTTCAGTGACATAATCAAGCTCACCCTGGGTTTGATCCATGCCACTCCCCCCGTTAACAAACACCATGAAGCAAAAAAAAGGCTTCATTGAAATCATATAGTTCAGCGGCAGTCTTACTGCCCAAAATAACAGCACAACTAAACATGCTGTCCACTAGAGCCAGCAGGCTGGAGTGGCTAAGAGCAGTGGCTTCTAATCGGGCAAGACAGGTTTTGATTCCCCGCTCCTCCACATGCAGGCAGCTGGGTGACCCTCAGCTAATCACAGCCCTGATAGTGCTGCTCTGACCTAGCAGTCCTGTCAGGGAGGGGCGTAATAACCAACTCTTCTGCTGCTACTACTTAATTCTCACAGCAGCCATGTTGGTTCTCATAAGCAGGAGCATGGTGTTCCAGAGCACATAGCAAAGAGAAAAACAAAGGATACAGCAAAGCACAGATGGGGAATGGAATAAAGGGGCAAAAGGAATATTCTTTCTCATTGTAGGCTACAGCTGTGCAGGGAAAGGACTGTCAAGTCACGGTGGACTTGTGGTGACCCCACTGGGCTTTCAAGGAAAGAGTTGTTCGGAGGTGGCTCGAAGAAGAGCTGGGTACCCCGTGTTTTACTGCCTGAAGGAATCTCATAGCAATTTAGAATCTCCTTCCCTTCTTCTCCCCACAACAGGCACCCTGTGAGATAGGTGAGGATGAGAGAGCTCTGACAGAACCGCTCTGTGAGAATAGCTCTAACAGGACTGTGGCTGGCCCAAGGTCACCCAGCTGGCTGCATGTGGAGGAGCGGAGAATCAAGCCCGGTTCGCCAGATTAGAAGCCAGCGCTCTTAACTACTACACCAAGCTGGCTCCTAATTCAGAATTGGGGACCATGAAAAAAAAACGGCTGGCTTTCTGATTTGTTGTTTCTTTTTCTAAGTAGCTTTGCTCAGTGAAGGTCACGAAAGCTTTAAAAACAAAAACCCCTTGTGAAGAAATCACACAACAGTGAAGTTAACCACCGGCCTGCTAAATTGCCCCATCAATCTAAAAGTTCAGCTCCTTCCACATTTCACCTTGCAGTTTCCAAACTCTATTTTTATTAATTGCATTGGAGATTTCTATGGAGCTCAAGCACTTGGGCTATTTTTAATAAGCCTCGCCCGACTCCGATGTATTGTTACGCTTCAAATGAAGATCAAGCTGCTAATTTAGCTGAAGATAATTGCGAAGCTTCCAGGTCAGCTCTCGAGTGGATTCCTACAGGGTCTCTTCACCAAGCCCTAGAAATGGAAAAAGGACTGCCTAGCCCCACCTTTGGCTCAGACAAATTCCAGCTTATGGCCCCAAAAAAACACAGCAACAAGAGGTTTTCTTTGAAGGACAGAAAAGGATGAAATGGTGCTACGTGTGCCCTTCTTTTGCTAGTGATCAGAAAGCTGCAATTGGAAAAGGCTTACATTTACAGCAACTGATCCTCATGGCTGCTAGCCAACATCTCCGACCTGTTCTCAGTGTTCCCAACTAGTTCCCGGCCCTTGATGCCTTCACTCTCTCTCTCTCTTGGGCTTCCCCTGGCGTGCTGAGCTTCCAGTTTTGGAGATCCTGGGCAATATTATCTCTAATCCCTGCCTGTGCAGGAGGAGTGGGGAATCAAACCTGGTTCTCCAGATTAGAGGTCAAAGCACCATCAAGTCTCAGCTGACTTATGGTTACCCTGTAGGGGTTTTACAAGGCGAGAGAGGAGCAGAGATGTTTTGCCATTGCCTGCCTCTCCATACCAACCATCAACTTGATAACCTCTCATCCAAGTCCTAACCAGGGCCAACTCTGCTGAGCTTCCAAGATCTGGCAATGTCAGGCTAGTCTTGGCTACCAGTGTCTGCCGCCTCCCCACCTCTTCATAGACACCACTAAAGGACTTGCTTCTCCTAACCCAAATGGTGCCAGCAGAGCTTAAAGCGATTTGTTCTTACCTCCAGGTATAGGATTGCCAGGTCTGGGTTGGGGAAAAACCTGGAGACATTGGGGGTGGAGCCTGCAGAGGGCATGGTTTGGGGAACGGAGGGACTTCAATAGGGCATAATGCCAGATAGCCCAGCTTTTGCCACTTTCTCCAGGAGAACTGATCTCTGTTCCTTGGAGATGAGATGTGATTCTGAAAGATCCCCAGGTTTGCATGGAAGGTGGCATCCCTAGCTGGGTATGATGTTTCCAGGGTCCCTGCCATGACACCCTGCTTATCTCAGGAAAAAAACATCCAGGGATGCAACAGAGCCCTTGTCTTCTGCACCCAGCTGGAGTGGGTGCCATTCTGTGGCCACAGGAGTTGACCGACTGGGTTCCTTCTGAAGGTCCACCTCCCCACCCGTTTCCTTTACCAGGGCAGCATTCCATACAGCTTTCTGGATCACTAGAAAAATAGTCACAGAAGCCAGTGAAGGCAGAATACCATGCTAAAGAAAACAGGTGGGTTGTGTGCTCATTTGCATGCACCCAAGGTCACCCAATCAGTTCAGGTTATAATACTCTGAATAGGAATAGTCCTTTCCCACCGAAGCCAGCATAAACCACAGCATTGGGCGCATGTGCTGCGAATTAAACCGACCTCTGCACTAATCCAGCCTCAGCACAACAAGCACAATTTCCTTTAACGCAGAGCGGTTGTTGTAAACAGGGAATCACCTATAGTCTATGACTGCCCATTAGCAACATGTTGAACATGTTTTGGGAGGAGGGGGGAGGGAAGAGTGCTCTTTGTCGCTGCTGTTTTTAATATCGAACAGTCTTCCAGCGCTTAGCTTGTTATCACTTTGTTTGTTCAGCTCACAGAGGAATGGCAAGCAACATCTGGCTGGATCACACAAAAGGCAACGGAACAACTGGTTACAATTATTCGCACTCCGCGGAAGGGATGATGGCATGCAGCTTTGGAAGGAGAGAGTGCGTCTTGCTGAGCATTGGCTCACGAGCCTGTGGGGCAGCCTTTCTCAACTTTTTTTTTTATTGTTGAGAAACCCCTGAAACATTCTTCAGGCTTTGAGAAGCCACAGAAGTGGTGCGATCGTGCAGAATATGGTTAGGAAGCAGAGCTACGTACAAACCTACTCAGGGATAGGGGGGAGGGGATTCAACATGGCCATATACAGCCATATCAATGGATAAATGTTTAACACATTTTTAAAAAATTAAAAATAACTCCCACCAATTCGGGAAACCCCTTCCAGGGCCATCAAGGAACCCCATCCCCCAATCGTGGCCAGGAGGGGTCCTGACTGCCTTGTTTGTAACCCACTTTGCAGTTTGGACCCACAGGTTGGGAAATGCCACCCTACACCATCGCTACAGACAGCATCACAGCGTTCCACAGGCCATTCCTCCAATGAGAATGACAAGGCCGCAAACAATTACATCAAAAGGTCTATGCGGTGTATGAATTTAAGAAAAGAAAGACACTCTGATCTGGAATGTTTAAATCTAGAATTCCAATCTCAGAGCTCTAATCTAGCTGCACCTCCTTTGCAGCCTCACATAGCCAAAGCAGAACTTAGCACATTGGTGGTGGAAAGGGCCCACAAGTCACAGCCAGCTTATGGTGACCCTGTAGGTGCAAGGAGAACCCAGAGGCTACACTAGAGCTCCCCAGGGGCTCTGCGGCCTTTCCCAGAAGTTCAATTGGCTGCTGACATCGCTAGACATCACTGGAGCCCGCTTCCCCTGTTCCTCTATGGCAGGGGTAGTCAACCTGTGGTCCTCCAGATGTCCATGGACTACAGTTCCCATGAGCCCCATGGGGATTGTAGTCCATGGACATTTGGAGGACCACAGGTTGACTACCCCTGCTCTATGGGACTAGTCTCTGTCTCTACAACGGAAATGGCAAATGACTGATCAATTGACTGATTGGCTGGCTCCCGCATCTTGCTTCTGGGCCCACTTCTATGAAGGGGTGTGTCAACACATACAAGGACACTCAACTCAAAGTTTGTTCTGCTGCTTCAGACCAACCTTTTGACCGTGGAGGACCCCCTGAAATATTTTTCAGGCTTCAGGCAGCCCTGAAAGTGATGACATGCTCCTTCAGAGAAGTGAGTGAGGAAATAAGATGCAGGAGCCTGCCAATCAATCAATCAAACAAACATTTACTCTTGTTCCATTGTGGACAAAGAGACTAAGCATGTAGAGCAGAAGGGGAAGTGGGCTCCAGTGACATCTAGTGATGTCAGAAGCCATCTGAACTTCAGGGAAAGGTTACGTAATCCTGGAGAAGCTCTCACAAAATCCTGATCAGGAATCCCTGCATAAGACCAACACAGCTAACCACTTGAATCTGTCTTCATGGAAGACACTGAATGTGTGTAATATGGCAAAGGTAAATGGTCCATCTCACCAGTATCACATTTATATCCAGAGAACTCAAACGGTGAAGACCAAGAAGATCTGAAAACAGCACAAAATCACTTGGTTACGAACCAAGATGGAATTCTGTTGCCCTATCGGCTCTTCGGTAACAATGGATAGTCTGAAAAAAAACCTACCCGATCTACCCATTCAAAGGTTTTCCCTTGTGTCTCATATTGATGCTTCTACCTTATTCGCTAACTGATTGTGGAATCTGACCCTGGCACTAAGGTCAGACAGTCTATAAAACCAATTAACATTGTTCCCATTTGACTCTCTGTGTTCAATTGCTTTAAAAAACACTCCCCGTTGCCAGGTCAACATAATCTTTTTTTTTTCAAAAGCTCGCACACTGATCTCCAGATGCTTGGAGCTTTATGGAACTCAACGCTCGCCTTTTAAACATAAAGAGACAGCGCCTAACTCTCTTGTTCTGGGGGCTCAACAGAACTCTAGGCTCAAGTTATACTAGCAGGATCCGTATTGCTTCAGGAAAATACAGGAAGTCCTAGTTCTGTAAATAGCCCAAATCAAGTTATTGCTTTTCATCCTCATATCTCAAGGCACACAGAGAGACAGTGTTGTGGCTCATTCCACATACACTGGATAATGCACTTTCAATGTACTTGAGAAGTAAATCTTTCCATTTCATGTTGGGAAATTCAGCTGCAAGGGTCCACTGAAAGTGCATTCCCCAATGTGTGGGGCATCCTACGCTTTCAAGGAGTACAGCTCCCTTTGTCAGATGCTGAAGCATCCAGACTTGGCAAATACATGCATACCGATTTATTTAAAACACATCAACCTTTTCCACCCAGCTGATGGCTCCCTGAGGGAGCTGTTGTTGCACCCAGATAGGAAGAGAGAAAGGGAAAATTATAAAACAGGCTAAAAGAAACGCAAAGCATAATGAAGCCTGTGGCACCATCATGCAGAGTCCAAATTACTCCAAGAACAGTATCACTGGCAAGAACTCTGCCCTTCTAGCTATGTTTGAATGGAACCAGGTTTGCTGATCTGTTCTGGCTCAGTTGTTTTACATGGAAGCCTCCAGCAGAACTTCTGCCCTGAAACACATCTGTCTGCCTTTAAGGGCACTTTGAAGCACAAAGCAACAACAGGCTCCCATGGCTACTGTTCTGGAGTGGACAGCCACAGGGAAGTTAGCTCCGGTCGCCACACATGAACCAAGAGTTAACTGGACTCCAATCCATGTTACAAAGTACGAAATCAGAAAATTCAAGGTAGGTCTTGCTGCAGTGGATCTTATGAAAACAAAGTCTATTAAAAATATAGCCCAGCCACCTGCAGCTGAGTCCTGAGCTGACCATTCCAAGGAGCAGAGGAATTACCCTTTATCTTGCAACAAGTCTGCTGAAACAGTTTTACACCAGCCTTTCTCAACTTTTTAACAGTTGAGAACCCCCTGAAACATTCTTCAGGCTTCAAGAGACCCCAGAAGTGGTGCGATCATGCAGAATATGGTTGGGAAGCAGAGCTGTGGACACGCCCAGCTGGGGTCCCTCCCCTTCCCACCACCTTCAGGCCCATCATTGGCCAGGGCGGGGGGAAGTGGATTGACATGACCATAGATATGGTCATATCACCCAAAAATGGTTAACAATTTTGGGGGGGGCAGATTTATACTCCAAATACAGTTCCAAATCCCTCCTTATGAAATCATTGTTATCTGAACAAGATCCTTCCAAACTTGCCAGGATCGCGGTTACCCTTGGGAATATGCTGAAAATAAACAGCCAATGAGGCAGAACGTGGCTTTGTATATGTTTTCTCTGGTATTTGGTTTTGGTTCTCTCTGGATTGTGGTTTGTTATGCCAATAAAGGTTTCTGATATCGGATATCTTTAACCATTTCAAAATATATATTTAAAATAATTAACTCCCAACCATTTAGGAAATCCTAGGGTTTCACAAAACCCTGGTTGAGAAAGCCTGGTTTACATTAAGAGACAATGGCTTACACAGTACAGTTTGCAGTGGTAGAATGGTGGAATGGCCAGCCCAGTGTGGCATAGTAGAAGAAGAAGAGTTGGTTCTTGTATGCCATTTTTCCCTACACGAAGGAGTAGGGAAAGCGGTTTACAGTCGCCTTCCCTTCCCCTGTGGGGTGGGTGAGGCTGAGGGAGCCATGATATTAGGACCCAGTCAGAACAGCTTTCTCAGTGCCATGGCGAACCCAGGGTCACCCAGCTGGTTGCATGTGGGGGAGCGCAAAATCGAACCTGGCATGCCAGATTAGAAGTCCGCACTCCTAACCACTACACCAAAAAGTAGAGCTTTGGGCTGGAACCAGAGAGATCTACATTCAAATCCTCACTGAGGCTCAGTCAGTATTCTTCAGCTAGCCTCTCTACGTGAGTTTACCCTAACCTACAGGATAAGTGAGAGGAAAAAGAGAAAAGGGATGAAACCTGTAAAGCATGCTTAGCTCCTAGGACATAGGAGGAAATGGAAATATAGCAAACAGATACAGGCCCACCATGCTCCACGGCAGAGCAGACATTTCACCGTAACACCGAGATTCCCAACCAGGACTCTGGGGAATGCTGGGGTTGCGCAAGAGCACTCCCAGGGTTACGTAGCCTTTCCCCAGAAGTTTGGATGACCACTGACATCACTAGACATCAATGGAGCCCACTTCCCCTGGGAGGTAAATGATTGATTGATTGGCTGGCTCCCACATCTTACTTCCGCGCCCACTTCTCCAAAGGGACATGTCACCACTTCCGGGGGTCCTTGAAGCCTGAAAAATATTTCAGGGGTTCCTCCATGGTCCACCGGTTGAAAAAGGCTACGCTAATATTTCACAAACACAGTCTAACTGCTTAGCTACCATCAAGACCGTACTGAACCTTCTCATCGATCACAAGTAGCAAATTAAGGATGCTCCTGAAAGTGTGAAAATTTCCCCCTGTATTGTGATGTTCCACATTAAGTCACCACAGTTCCATGCTTTAATTTCAACAACTGCGACAAAGAACTGAGCGTGCATAGATTGCTATCGCTTGCAGGACATATGCTCCTTCCTCCCCCGCGGCATTACTGACAGACTCGTGATATCAAACACTACAGAAAGTAAGCAAGCCTGATTCTAATTCTTTTTTTTTACAATTTAGGGCTTTAGCAATGCACAGAATCACATGCATGCTTCGACCTAAAGTAACAAGCCATTGATACGCATGCGCCTATCAGCTGTCTGCGCCAAGGGGAGAGCAGCAAACAAAACTGAAGAAATTACGGCCAACTGCAGGAGCCCCAACTCTAGAATTAACTGCAGGGACTTGTCCTAGTCCCACTCCCACAGTAAAAGAACATTAGCAGAGAGCAAGCTTTCAAAAGCGATAAAGCAACAGAACAGAGGAAATCCTTTCATCCTCATGGCAGATCTATTTCAATCCAAATGTGGGCGGTATTAATTTTAGTCAATTTTGGGGTAATTCTAGCTTCCTCCCCCCCACCACCCCAATTGTTAATAGCTTTTCAGTGAAAGCTGGCATTTGGAAAAGCAATATAGGGATGGCTGGGAATCTGAGGAAGCAGAGAGGGAAGGGCTAGAAGTGGATACTTGACTTTGTCAGATGCCCCATCCGGAATAAGCAGCCTTGGGAATATCAGAAAGGCCGGGCTGTGTAGGTTAGAGCAGAAGAATGATGCTGGGTTTTTCCCTGCCTGCCCTAAGGAACCAAACTCCCACCTTTCCCCCTGCCCACAAGCCCTGTTCCCTCTGAACTGTATGCTGAGCGGTCACACGCTAACCCTTGAAACCCCCCTCAGCAGCCACCTGGAGCTGCCCGTTGTCTGTTTGAAGATTATAGCAGTTCTATTCCATTCAGGATGAGAACTGCTCTGCACAGGGGAGGGGGAGGAAATTATAGGGAATGTTGCCCACAACTCTTTGCATTCCTTGACGTGACAAAGGAGCGAATAAGCCTATTACAGAGGCACGATGATGGATCTACCCACAACTCTTCATTTGGGCACCATTTCTAAAGTGAAGCAATGGACACAAATATTTAGGAATCTAGAATCATAGAGTCAGAAGGGGTCATGCAGGCCAACTACTCCAACCCTCTGCTCAATGCAGGTTCAGCCTAAAACATCTATGAGAAGTATCTGTCCAGTCTGCCAGCGAGGGGGAGCTCACCACCTCCTTAGGTAGGCAAATAAAACAGCAGACACTTGTTGGGTCATAATTGTTTAACGCAGTGTTGGATGATTTTCAACTCCTTGTAAAACATATACACACACGTTATGGGGACAGGAGAGAAAGGTGATTGTAAGACGCTTTGAGACGTATTTGGGCTGTGAAAAGCAGGGTATAAAAGACGCTTTGAGATGTATTTGGGCCGTGAAAAGCAGGGTATAAAAGCAACTCTTCTTCTAAACACAAAACTTCCTGATGAGTTTGAACCAACCCTTCTTCTTCTAAAGCAAGGGTCTGATACTCATTCGGCCACAGCATGGGGGGCTAAGGCGTTGATTAAATCCATTTTAAGTGGTGTTGTCAATCACCAGTCAGACCTGTGGACTCCATCATGACCAGTTTGGCCCTCAGATAAAGGTCTTTCACATCACCTATGTCCTGTTCCATTTAAACTGGAACTACCAGAGATTGAACCTGTGATTTTCTGCATGCAAAGTGGGTGCTCAGTCACTGGGGGCGATGGCCTCACTCCATTTTGCTGTCCCCAAAATATAGTTAACTATACCTCGCCTACAGCAGAAGGGACTAAAACCGTAGTTCGGTGACTGGACCATCTGCTTTGTGGGCAGGCACTCTGGGAGGAAGGATGTAACTGCTGTAGTGATAAAGTATCTTTTGACTAAAAGATGAGCATCTTCTGGGCTTTTAAATCAGCACAGAACAATCTATTGCACAGCAAGTGAACACTGCAGATGGCAGCAAGCCTTCCACAGTACGTGAAAAAAAAACAACAGAGTTCCCAGCAAGGATCCTTGTAATAAAAAGAGGGGAGTTATAAGTCTGTATTTCCACCCAAGAGATTTCAAAGTGGATATAATTTCCTCCCTGTGGCATTGTCCCCGAGTAGATCTTTTGTACATGGGGTGGGCAGAGTGGGAAAGATCAGAAGTACAGAAGTAACAGCAACACTCTGGACCTTCTCAGGTCAGAAACTACAGATAACTATGAACAGTCTCTACAAGCCCAGATATTCATGGTCCGGTATCAGCCATTAATTGACCTTAGAAGCCAGAGGTTCATCCGCTTTAGCTAGGGTTGCCAACCTTCTAGTTGGGTCTAAAGATCTCCCAAAATCACATCTGATCTTCAGGAGACTCTATGGCATTATACTCTGGCTGAGGTCTCTTACCTCTCCGAACCTTCTCCAGGCTCCGCCTGTAAATATCCATGAATTTCCCAACCTGGAGTTGGCAATCATAACCTCAAAGCCCATGCATAAAAGACTGGCCTCTCACTGGTGTTGTGAGTTCAAATACTTGAAACACAACAGTCTACGTAGCATTTTTATGATCTAGAACAGAGACTCCCAAGCAGGGTTCCAGGGAACTGAGAGTTTATGTGAGAACTCCCCAGAGGCTACATGGTCTTTCCCAGAAGTTCAGATGGCCGCTGACGTCAGTAGAGCCCATTTCCCCAGTTGCTCTACAGCAGGGGTAGTCAACCTGGGATCCTCCAGATGTCCATGGACTACAGTTCCCATGAGCCCCTGCCAGCAAATGCTGGCAGGGGCTCATGGGAATTGTAGTCCATGGGCATCTGGAGGACCCCAGGTTGACTACCCCTGCTCTACAGGCCTAGTCCCTTTTTCCGCAATGGAAGAATAGCATACGATCAAATGATTGGCTGGCTCACGCATCTTACTTCCACACCTGCTTCTCCAAAGGGGCATGTCACCACATCCGGGGCTCCTCAAAGCCTGAAAAAAATATTTCAGGGGTTCCTCCACAGTCAAAAGGTTGAAAAAGGCTGATCCAGAAGTACATTCATCCCTCACAAAGGGGCCTGCTTCAGCCACCTGTTCACCTCCCCCCACCAACAGCAATTATTTTAGCTTCACAAGCCTGCAGAGAGAGGCTGTGAGGTCACTATTATTCTATTAAAAAAAAAACAGGATGGAGGCTGAGAAGAAAGAAAAACCGCAGTAATCAAGTTAACCTAATAGCAAGAAGAGCCTTTGGCATGCCTTTCAGTTGACCATAAAACTTTTTAAATCCAAGGACTTTGGCGAGGGTTTAATCCTTGTCTCCAACTAATCAGATATAAAACCCTATTAATTCCAACTCATACACATACTGGGCTATTTTGGCACAAATGCACCAAACGTCTGCCCATTTGAACTTTTTCATCGGTGGATCAGAGCCTAGTGTCTTACAAGAAGCCTTTCGAGTCTTGGGCTCGAATCACAACTCAGCCGTCAACTCCCAAGCTGGGAAACTAATTCAGTTCATAGTCTACTTCAAAAGGCAAGCAACTTTTAAAAGGACTGCATCCTGTTCCAGGTTCTGTGAATCATAAAAGCAAAGCAGAGAGTTTCCAATGTATACAATGCTGCCAATTTACAGGATGCTGATTCTGGGTCAGGCTAGTGGTCCAACAAGTTCAGAATTGTCTGCACTGATTGGTAGCAACTCTCCAGGATCATGAGCAGAGAAAAACCTTTCCAGAGACGTGATAAAAGTCTGTGCCTGAACCCCAGATCTTCCGCATGGGCTCTACAACTGCACCACAGGCCCTTCTGTTGACACATAGCTTACATGTTTGTAAGCCTTTAAATGGCTTACATTTATGGACACATGAAAATACAGTCTGCTGAGTCTACTTCCTTGATTTCAATAGTTCTAGAAGGGCGTTTAACCTAGCCAGCAGTACACTAGCCTCTGCAGTTTGGGAAGGGAAATATAAGAAAACACCTTACACATGGGGGGCTTTGTATCTGTTTACAAAAGGAGATCGAATCAATTAAACACATGTTTTTCAGTTGCCCACTTTACAGTAGAATACATATGGAAATTATTAACCCTTTGTTAGAAAGGTTCCCTAGGCAATCAAATACAACTAGGTTAAATAACCTCTTCTCTATGCTGTGCTTAGGTTTGTAAGATTAGAAACTCCGTCCATGGCAGCTAAGTTTAGGAATGATTAAATTTTATAACCTGGAATTTTTTTTGTTTTGATACACATTTTAATTAATTCTAAAATATGTACGTATTTTATATTTTAAACTACAATTGTCACTGTTATTGTTTCTGTACTGGTCCACGACTGTACTAAATTGAACTGAACTGAGTGTATTGAGTCAGGACACAGGTTGGCCTCAGCAAAAGCCTTTAAAAGAGAGGTGCTACGGATTGAGCCTGGGACCTTGCACACAAATTTGCATACTCTACCAACGATGCCTACTCTAACACACCTCAATGATGTCATGCCTCTTAGGTCTGCACCCACCGTCAATAGCACCACAACTCCAGTTCAACTCCACCACATCCGTTCCAAAGAAAGGAAGGCTTCCCATTCAACTTGTTAGCAGGACTGGCCCACTGTCTCTCAACAGTCCCTTGGGGTCCTCGCATCTTTAACAATCCCACAGCAAAAGGAAAACTGACAGCCACATGCTGGGCTTAAAACTTGTGCTGCGACAAGTTTCACCTGCAGGAATCCTCTCTTCTCCACAAGCACATCCTTGCACTCTGTTGACCTGGTGTTGAAAGGCTGACGGCCCCTGCTGTGGAGGAACTTGCAGAAGATACAACAGAATATCTTTAAGAAAGGAGTAGGGTTTCTTCTTCACCCTTTTGTATGCTTTATCTAGAGATCATGACAAAAGCCCCAAACTCCTGGCTATGGTACCTACTTTCAAATAAAAGCCACCTTGAAGTTCTCCAATACACACAACAAAGCTTTTTATCAGGCCATCTGAAACCATTAAGAGGGACAATCCTTTCCTTGAAGGCATGCAATTGTATCCTGCCTGATCATGTAGGCCTTGATACTAAGACATGTTTCAATTTGACCCTGTTAATTCCAGGACAGTTCCACTGGAAGGGGCTGACCAGGCAACATGTAGAGTGGAATTAAGCTTGCATGGAAGTTGACCCAGAGAAGAATGTTTTACCTAAAAGAAAACCTACAGAAGCTTCTCGTGACAGGCAGGTAATGAGAAAGGCTTGCAACAAATTGCGCTGGTGAGACGCAGAGACACCAAGCTCTGGATGCAGAAGAGCAGATCCAGAACTGAACTTTCCCACCCAATAGTACAAAGGTGCAAATTCCAGACTTCTCCCCTATCCAGGAATGTCCAAACCAGCTCTTAGCCCAACAGGATGTCCAAACCAGCTCTTAGCCTAACTGGAACAATCTTCAGACATCTTCACTTTCCCAAAATTGGGAAAGGGGGGGGGTAGACTGGGTTAAAAAAAATTATAAGGACCCCCCCCCCAAGGTGTTCCCAATTAAGAACCATGGCAATGAAATGCAGACAAGCATGGAGTTTCACCTCCCAAGAACAAGGTGGGCAGAAATTGACTAACAAGGAAGAAATTGACTAACAAAAATGAAATAGACAAACAGCTTATATGGGGAGGGGTTGCTCCAGGAAGCCTGCTCAGGATTTGGCAGAAAACACAAACACCCTATGCAGGTTTCTTGTGGTAGTTTTCCTGGAAAAGTGAGCGTCTACACGAGGTCAACATTCCTTCCCTGAGGATCCAGCACTCCAAATCAAGCTCCCTCCAGTTTATACACACATTCCCTTCCAGCGTCTCCCCCTTCCCAAAGCAACCTCGGAGGGGAGAGAGCGCAACGGCGGGGGATGTCTAAGGCAGGTACTGGCGAAACAGGAGCCCCCGGCTTGCTTCTCCGCTGTGCCTACGAGCCGCACAAAAGCCGCTTCCAAATCTGCAAGGTGGGAGGGCGGAGGCGGGCGGAGAATCTCGACGGGGAAAGTTGACCACCGGGGTTCCCAACCAGCCCTTCCGAGGGCACCGGGGGATATTTCCCCGCGACGCGCGCGCCCGCCTCCACACGCACACGCCCCTTTCGGGTCCCGTTAACGCTTTCGAGACGCCAAACCTTGGAAAGCGTCGCAAGTCCACCCGCCGCCCCTCCTCCTCTCTGCCTCTACCCAGTCGCGAGGAATACACACCCCCATTCACGCCGCCACACAACACAGAAAGCAGCAAAACCATCCCTGCTGCAACAGCTGGAGAGAGCCGAACCCACCCACCCACCTCCTCCCACCTCTCCCCCCTCCCGCCCGGCACATCCATCAAACGCCAGCCAAAACAAATTGTGTGTCTGTGTGTATATAAGCCCCCCCTCCCGCCATAGCCATTCACAAGGTGCTGTCAAGATCTGCATTGTTGAATCGGGGGGGGGGGAGGGGGGGTCGAGGACTCACCCCTGATTTCCCTCCCTCCCCACCCCCGGCGCTGCCATTACCCCACCAGCAAACAATGAGAGCGAAGGCCGACATAGCCCCCCCCCCCTCTTCTCCAGGCATCTATAGGGCGGGGGGTGGCAAAGGAGGCGGGGGGAGGGGGGGCGTCGCGTCCTTACCTCCAAGGCTTCCAGCGTGACAAAGCTGGCCATAGCGAAGCCATCGATGATATCTTCTTCGGGGGAAGAAGATTCTCTCCTCTTCCTCCGGGGGGGTTTGGGCCGGGCGGACGGCGGGAGCGGGGGGTTCCCATTGTTTTCGAGCTCCGAGCCCGAGGAAGAAAGGACGGAGGGCGCCCGGGTCCGCCGAGGCTCCCCGCTCGCCGCGACCCCCGCGGCCCCGCCGGCAGCCCCTTGTAATCCGCCTTTGCATCGCCTCTCCCGGTCGCGTTGGGAGCGGGATCGCCTCTTCTTCCGAAACCCGTTGTAGAGTGCGGAGCCGTCCATGGCTCGCCCGTTCCCAAACCCGCCCGCCCCCCTCGCCGCCTCAGCCCTCCCTCTGGCTCGGGCCCCCCCTCAACTCCAGCTCCCCCACCCCACCCGCCGGTGGAATCGAGGGAGGGGAGGAGGGAGGGGGGCGCGCCGCACGCGCCCGCACCCACACCCGCGCGCCCGCACAAAAAGACTCCGAGGAATGTCAGCCGCAGCAAAAAAGCCCGAGAAGGAAAAGCGACGCCGAGAGATTCCGCCAAGCGAGCCCGGGGAAAGTCAATGGCTGAGCGCCGCGCTCCGCTGGAGAGGACGGGAGGGGGAGACGCAGACGGCGGCGGGCGATCAATTGGAGTAACGGAATGCCTCGATCCGAGGGAGCGTCGGGGGCGATCTCCTTGCCTTGCCCCTCCTCCTCCTCCTCCTCGTCGTCGTCCTCCTCCCTTTACGGAGAGCGAGAAGATTTAATTCGCACGGTTAATCCGGGCGAAGGGTGGCGACATCCTAATCCCGAGCGAGAACGAGCCGGTCGCCCGAGCGGGGCTTCCCCTTCCTCCGTCTCCTGCCGGCCGAAGTGAAGGCAGCGACCATGGCGAAAGGCAGGGAAAGGCGAGGCGAGCGGCTGGGCGCTTCTGCGGCTTCTCCTCGCCTCCTTCTCTCCCCCCCTACCCAGCGGCGCCTTCTCGAGGGGGCTCTCGGCGGAGGGTCGGACGGCGGGGAAGTTGCTGCTTCTCCCCGCCCCCCTGCCCGTCTCGTCCACGCAGGAAATTTCCTTGTAATTCAATCCGGCGAGGTCCGGCCGCGTAATGGAGCGCGGCACCTGGGAGGCGATCCGCGCCGCCCTCTCCTGCAGCCCCGCCGATGTAGCCCCCCCCCCAGATCACGCCCCCCGACCCCGAGAAACGGAAGGGCCGAAAATGAATAGATGCATTTGTAAAAGTCGCCCGAAGAGAATCCAGCGCCGGCGTGGGGGAGAGTTCAGCCTCCGGGGATCCGCACACAAAGGAAATTGACGCGCTCCTTCTGGAGCGAAAGCCACTCGCAGGGGCGAGGTGCGGCGGAGCACCGAAACCAGCCCCCCCCCCGGTTGTATGTCGGTGTTAGGTGGAGAAAGGGGGGTGCCGATCCGAGCAGCTGCCTCCCCTCCGCGGTGGGAGTGGCGGGGGGGGGGGGAGTCGAGAGACGACACCCGAGAGGCGCTCCAGGTAACCGCTTTAAAAGCCTTCTCCGCTGCCGATCAGAGAAGACCTCTTCGGGAGGGGCTTGGCTCCCCTCCCCAAAGGCGGCAGCCTGGCGCTGGCTAGCCCCATTCACCTTTCCTTGCCTTTCTCTCTGCGAGTGTGTGCGCCCCCCCCCCAGCAGTCACGTGGCTAACTTTCCAGTCTCTCTCTGTGTCCCCCACCCCTTTTACCCCTCCTCTCTTTCCTCCCTTTCTCCCAGCAGTGTGAAATAAGGCTCCCCTTCCCCGCGCGAAATAAGTTGCAGGCATGCGCGCTGAGTTTGCGCACTGGCTTCCCAGTTTGCACGAAGGAATGAATGGAAAGAGAAGGAGGGGGGAGAGAGGGAGAGAGAGAGTCATCGTGTGAGATGCTGGCTCTTTAAAAAAAAAAAAGGAGGGGGGCTTATAGGATGGTGGAGGGGGTTGCGGTGACAGAAACGAGGATTGCCAGCTTTTGAAAAGAAATAGTCATAGTAAGGCTACTGTGAGTTTAAGAGGTCTTTGAGGGGGGGGAGAGGGAGGCATAACAGTCCAGCTTGTGAGTCTGACCCTTGGCAGGCTGGAAAGAGTTTTACCTGGATGGTTGAAAAAGGATGTTGGAGCTTTCCCAGGGCTTAGAAGCTGGTAGCCCTACCTCTCAAAGTCATGCTTTCAAAGGGGGGGAAAGGAGCTGCTACTTGAACTGGCAGCTCTGTGATGGATTCGAATCCTCCTTACGGGCTTTGGGAGTCAGCCTCAGCTGAAGAGTGAGGGCTTAGGGAAATAAAGGTTACAAACTGTGCCTGTGGCTCCAGGGCAGAACCTCTGCTGGACATGCAGAAGATCTCAGGTTCGATCCTCCACACCTCCAGTTAAAGCATCAAGTTGGAGGTGATGAGAAAGGCCTCAGTGGGAGACTGCTGCTCTGAGTAGAAAGCACTGGCTCTGATGGAGCAGAGGTCTGATTCAGTATAAAAGCTGCTTCATGTGACCAAATGGCTCAGAAATTCAAGAATCTGAACAGCCTACTGATATTCTCCACTCCACCCAGTTCTGAAAGGAAATCTCATTCATTCATTCATTCATTCATTCATTCATCCATTCATTCCCCAGAGGCTCTTCCAGCCCTATTTCCTGGGGACAGGCCCTAATTTCTGGCACCCATCTCTTGCAAATGTTGTCCTTCCTTTGGCCTGGGGAGGGCCAGAGCACCATTTTCACCCACATTCATCAGGGTGTCATCCTTTCCCCAAAGTTAAACCCCCAGTTAAATCTGGATGAGGCATGGACACATCTTTCCTTTGATGCACATGCATGTAAAAACATGTGCACATCTTGCACTTGGCACACTGCAGTCTGCCTGGAACGTCTAGAAACACTTAATGGAATGGTTAGTTTTTGGTTCCGTAATCCAAAGAAGCACCCGGCCTCCTGGATTTCAAATCAATTGAGGAGAAAGCTATTTGCAGTGTAAACGAATTCTGCATACAGCAAAGAGCCTTCAATGACGTGTGACCATGGAGAGGTTGGCGAGCATAACAAAACGATGTTCAGTATGAGAACAGTTTCACGTGGGGAGCTTGTTGATCTCCAGTAGAAAAGCAAGATTCAGGACCACCAAGGTTTTGCCAATGTTACTGTTCCTATTAAGCTAAACCAAAAAAGGAACAAAACCCAACCTTAACAGGAAGGAACTCAAAAGCTGAGCTGAACAATAAAAAATAATGTAAAACTTGCTGGTTGTTTATTATGGTGCACAATTAAAAACAGAATAAAAACTTCTTAAAAACTATACCGAACGAACAGCACATAGAACCAAGGACCAAACGCGTTTCGACCCTTCCGGGTCTTCCTCAGTGGTCAAGATTATAATAATACACTCTATATAGAAACATAGAACTCTCTATAATGTATAGCTCAATGGTTGAGTGGGATCCTGAAAGATAAGTATTGGAAAATATCAGAATGAGCATAATTAAAAGAAGAGTCTAGGTGGGCAGGTACACAGCTATGTTTCCCAGCCATATTCTGCACAATCACACCACTTCTGGGGTTTCTGAAAGCCTGAAGAATGTTTCAGGGGTTACTCAATGATAAAAAGGTTGAGAAAAGGCTGCCTTACATGGCCTGGGACCTGCATACCTGAGCCAAAAAGGGGGAGCCGATAGAAACAGCCATCTCTGCTGCACGCACTTAGGCATGCTGCATAAGCTTCACCTGCTCGTCTTAAGTGAGAAAACCAGAGAGGCTCCAGAACTACGCCAAAGTGGGGGTCTTTCTAGGAAGCTGTTCCAAAGAAGAGGAGTCATGGCTGAGAGAGAAGATGCTTAATCTGTGACACCATCTAATGGACCATGATCGGAATACGCAAAGAGGAAAACTTTGGTAGAATGAAATTGGTACATGGGCCTGTATCAAGAGAGATATAGGCGTTCACTGCTAATAGCCCAGACTTAGAATTCCCAGTTCACCGGCAGGTAGTGTTCCAGATTTAGGCTGGGAAGCTGCTGGAGATTTGGAGATGGGGGAGAAGAAGGAAGAGAAGAAGAGTTGGTTGTTACACCCCACTTTTCACTACCCAAAGCAGTCTCGAAGCAGCTTGAAATCACCTTCCCTGCCTCTTCCCACAACAATCACCCCATAAGGTGGGTGAGGCTGAGAAAACTCGGGGAGAACCGTAACTGACCCATGGTCATCCAGCTGGCTGCATCTTGAGGAGTGGGGAATCAAATCAGATTAGAGGCCACTGGTCTTCGTAGCCACTACACCATGCTGGCTCTTCCCACATCAAAGAGGACAGGGACCTCAGTGAGGTACAATGCCACCCTCCGAAGCATCCATACTCTCCATGGGAACTAATCTCTGTCATCTGGAGACATTGCTATTGTCTGCCTCCATGTCACACCCCTGGTATTCCTTGGCATTCACCCATCCAAATACTAGCCAGGGCCAATCCTGCTTAGCTTACAAAATCTGATGGGACTGGGCTAACTTGGGCTATCCAGGTCAGCGTATTATTATTAATTATTCTTGATTATTATTATTTATTCAAGTTATATCCCGCCGTTCCCAGCAAGCTGTCTCACAGCAGGTAACAGATAAAACCCCAGATAAAAACATAAAACATTAATTACCCCCATTAAAACTCCCTCAAAACCCCATGGTGGCGGTAAAATTCTGTAATCATTAGCTGCCTTCCGGTATCCAAGGAGTCCCCATGTGCCAGCTCACCACACTCAGCGATGGTAACCTCCAAAAGAACTTAAAAGATTTCTTTTTCACAGAGCTATCTTGGTTCTACCCTGACTCCCCCTTGGCTCAGGAGCCATGGGATGTAGACCCCTGACCTACTGGCCCTTGGGTTGGAGGCACTCTAAAACATAATATTTTTGGTTTTCACAAAGTTATTTTTTTTTAAAAGAAGAAGGGGACGACAGAGAATGAGGTGGCTGGATGGAGTCACTGAAGCAGTAGGTGCAAACTTAAATGGACTCCGGGGAATGGTAGAGGACAGGAAGGCCTGGAGGATCATTGTCCATGGGGTCGCGATGGGTCGGACACGACTTCGCACATAACAACAACAACAACAAAGTTATTTTAAAACACCTGTTTGGCTGCCATTCCAGGTAGGGCAGTTCCCTATTGCATGTGCCAGTTTGGGGAGGATTGTAATCTTGGTCACTTGTAGTCTGTGGCACTGCTGTTTGCAATAAAAACATAAAGGCTAACTCACTGAACTATAAAAGCCGCAGTCCAAAGCATGCTTGGTTTACCTTGCGCTTAGGGAAGGGGGATGTGTTCAATAAATGTGATGTGGTCTTGACTGTACAAATCACTCTCCCATGTCATTGGGGGGGGGGTGAGACATGGAAATTTCACATGCTATCAGGGTACCCCAAAGGTCTTGTACTACCATCTTCCAGAGTAGCCTCCGGCCATTTGTCTGTGAAGAATCATGTTCGGTAGCAAGAAATTGGGAAAGTAACTCGTAGCTTGGGGGAAACCGGCAAGAACCTTGCCCCGAGCAAGAGTAATTTGTGACTACATATTGGGATGTGGCTGTGAAAGCTTGTATCTGTGCGTGGAGACTCCCCAGAGTCCAAAGTGGCTTTCGGAGAGAGGAGGCTGTGGTGGACACAGGGGATGCGGGAAGATGCAGTTTACAAATCCCAACATGCGCTTTTAAAGGCTGCCTGCTGTAGATCGGAGATTGTGGCTGCCAGTCTCTCTGCGCAATGCATTGGCAGGAAATCCCATCGACGAATTCTGAATACAGAAACGTCGTTTCTGGGAAAGCAAAGATTCCAGGAACCCCGAGGAAGGGGCTTGCTTGGGTCTTTATCTTTGGGGTACTCCCATCGGGGCAAGAGCTGGCCCCTTTGAAGGTGCCTCCTAGATTGAACAACAGCCCTTCCCCCTGACGGAGGACGCTGCTCAGCCAGGCGGCCTGTTTATTTTAAACTGTTTAAATGGCCGAGCTTTGTTGTTGTTGGAAGTTTATTTTACATTTCAAACACTTCTTCCATGTTTATTTCAAAGGACTTTTCCCCTCTTGGCAAACGCAGCCTTCAGAATTACTTTAGCGAGGAGCAAAGGTGTCATGAAATGTTTTCATTCCTTGCTCTTTGCTCTCTAGAAAGAAAAAAAAAACATGCTTGAGTAGCTTTGACCCTCAATTGGGTGGGGGGAGGCTTTCCACTACTGGAGTCAATGCAGCTTGGTGGTACCTTTTTCCAGTATGAAAATTGAGAAAGATGAGAAGAAGCAGAATGGTTTTTTTGAGCCCCAATTTTTACTAGCCAAAGGAGTCTCAAAGCAGCTTTCAAACACCTTTCCCTTTCTCCCCCCCACAACAGACAGTCTGTGAGGGAGGGGAGGCTGAGAGAGCTCTGAGACTGGCCTGAGGTCACCCAGTTGGCTGTATGAGGAGGAGTGGGAGAACCAAGTTCTCCAGATTAGAGGCCACTGGTCTTAACTGCTAGAGTATGCTGGCTAAAGCAGAGTGCTTTGCTCTGTTTGCCAACCTACTGGAGATCTCTGGCCTGAGGGAAGTTCACCTTGACCCGGGCCTGGGCCTTTTTGGTCTTGGCCCCGACCCGGTGGAATGAGCTCCCAGGAGAGCTAAGGGCTCTGACGGAGCTCTCACAATTATGCAGGGCTTGAAAGATGGAGCTCTTCTGCCAGGTCTACGGTTGAGGCCAGGACTTATAGGATCTGGGCTTCCCTGCTCTTGACCAAGTAGATCTGGCTACCCCTTGAGGTGTTTTCAAATTCTTTATGTTCCCTATGAGCAGGGCTGGGCTTTGTCCAATGCCAATCTTTCTGGTTTTCTGGTTTTATTGTTACTGATGATGATTGTTGGATTTTTGTTCTTTTAGGGGGTTTTTATTGTGGTCTATTAACTGTCTGTGGACCATTAACTGAGGCTATTAAAAGGATGCCTGGCAACAGGTGAAAGGGCTCAGACTATGTATGGCTGCCCCTCTCACATTGCACAGTAGAATTCAACCCGTTGGTTGCCTTGCAGTGGGAATGGGGACCCTGCTTTTGAAAGAAGAAGAAGAGTTGGTTCTTATACACCGCTTTTCCCTACCCGAAGGAGGCTCAAAGCGGCTTACAGTCGCCTTCCCATTCCTCTCCCCACAACAGACACCCTGTGATGTGGGTGAAGCTGAAAAAGCCCTGATATCTCTGCTCGGTCAGAACAGTTTTATCGGCATCATGGCGAGCCCAAGGTCACCCATCTGGTTGAATTTGGGGGAGCACAGCATCGAACCTGGCATGCCAGATTAGAAGTCCACACTCCTAACCACTACACCAAACACACATGCGAATGGGAAAGGTGGCAGCTTCCTTTCAATAAGCAAGTTATGTTTCTGCTCCTGTTGTTAATATCAGGAGAGCAAAATGTTACTTACAAGACAATGCTTTCATTTTTCTTCCCCCCTTAAGCTTCCCCCCCCTCCCACAAAGGAGCATCTTTTGATGCTCTCACTTAAGAATGCAAAACACTCCATTCCCGTTCAGTACACCTTGCTGACTTATTTTACAACCCATTTTTTGAGCCTAGGGTGCTTATGTTCTGGATCCCTCCAGGAAAAGACTGTAGGCTTTGTTGTGGGTGTGAAGCTGGTGCTAGTGCAGTGTGCATGCGTGTGTGTGTGTGTGTGTGTGTGTGTGTGTGTGTGTGTGAGAGAGAGAGAGAGAGAGAGAGAGAGAGAGAGAGAACACTAAAAACTGAGCCTTGGATCTCTGCAGTAGAGAATCTGAAAGTTTAAATTTTGTTGAAACACCCAGCAAGATCTCTTGGGGAATCAAGGCATCAAGGCATCTTTTGAAAATGCAGTATGATCTATAGGGCTTGCTTTGGGTATTCTTTTTTTAAAAATATGTCCCAAAGCTCAGTGGTGCTCAAAGTGCACGTTTTCAAGTAGTTCCATGAGACTTCGGTGAAAAGAAGAGGTAAATAATGACAACGGAGAAGCTCTGATCCTCACAAACAATACACTCAAAAATCAAACTTGCCCAGCTCACAATGTCTGTTTCTTTTGTGCCAAGCACGCTATATGGGTGTGCTGCCAGTAACTTCTGGCACAGATTCAGAACTTACTGGTTTGATGGAGTTGATGGGAATTCTGATTTTTCACAGCTTTCTTGATTCAAAAGTGATTGGTTTTGCAAACGACGGTTCCCGTCAACCCAAAGAGGGAGTCATAATTGAGAGTCATATGCAGGGAAACTCGGTCCAAGGCAGAGTCAGCAAAAGATATTCCCCTTTGTAAAAGTAAGTTTTGAGGCTGGGGATGTGCGTGTTTCCACTGGGAGGCATGTGTGGCCATGAGTTGGATCAGGACCATGGTACAACAAGAGATGTGGGCTTCAACCTGTGTCATTTTCCCAGTCTAGTTGATCAGTGCATGTGAAATCCCCAATGAGGCAGATAGAAACTCATGAGGCTGTGTAAGAGAAACAAAAAGTACAAGCTCTTTGTCCTTGAGCACCACCATCCCGGCCCAAATCAAGCGTGCACATACCTGAAACCTGAGCCCCCATTAGGGTTACCAGGTCCTCCCTAGCTGCTGGTGGGGGGTGGGGCTGCCAGATTAGGAAACTCCTGGAGATTTGAGCCAATTCCACAGAGTCTGCCCACCAAAGCATCCATTTTCTCCAGGGGAGCTGCTTTCTGTAGTCTGGAGCTCAGCTATTATTCCAGAGATAACCCAGGTCCCACCTGGAGACTGGCATCCCTAGTTTCCACCATGTACTCCAAACCTTCAACTGATTGCCCATGACTGGGGAAATTTAAGGTGTAGTTTAGGGTTCCCCAACTACAGGGGGCTTGAAGGCATCATGGTAGCTTTCCCAATGTTTTTTAGAAAGTGGGTGGAGCTAGGCGGGACTTCTGATTGGCTGTGCAGATTACAAGGTATCCTATCAAGCAGAGCTTCTGCTTGAAATGTTGAAGAGTTACCGCTAGGGCAAAAGAAGAAGGGGACGACAGAGAATGAGGTGGCTGGATGGAGTCACTGAAGCAGTGGGTGCAAACTCAAATGGACTTCGAGGAATGGTAGAGGACAGGAAGGCCTGGCGGATTATTGTCCATGAGGTCACGATGGGTTGGACATGACTTTGCACCTAACAACAACTTATATGGTTACCGTTCCGTCAAAACAGTTTTGCTTTGCAGCATTGCCGCATATTGATATTCCAACACACTGATGAATGGTAGAGGCCAGGAAGGCCTGATCATTGTCCATGGGGTCGCGATGGGTTGGACATGACTTCACACCTAACAACAACAACAGCAACAAGGATGGAATGACAAGGTGTCTGTTAATGAGGCTCCCCAGCCTCAACTTGCTTACCCAACAGTCAGATGGCAGCTGTGGGAGTGTCATTATTCAGGGCTGTGGGTGCTCAGTTTGGCTCAAGAGTGCAGTGGGGGAGGGCTTGGAGGGCTTCTACTTCTTCCCCCCCAACCCATTTCCTTAAATCAAAATGGCTCCAGTGGAAAGTAATTTGCATGACTTTGGAAATGCAACATGCAAGGGGGTATTCTATATGCTGCTTCGAAGTTATGTAAATGGGGTCATTTTAGCTCGAGAACATGGCCAAGGGGACAAGGCAAGAGCCAAATGGAAACCCCTCACGGGGTCCAGTAGCTGCTATGTCATTGGGGGGGGAGGGCAAGTTGAGACCAGGGTACCCAGATGCAACTCGCTAGCATGGTCCTGAGATTCAATGGACTGCCAGATCTGGGTTGGGAAATACCTGGAGATTTTGGGGGTGTATTCTGAGAAGGCAGGGTTTGGGGATGGTTGGAACTCCCATGGGGTATAATTGCAGGAGCTCCATCTTCCACAGCAGTCATTTTCTCCAGGAAAATTGATCTCTGTCACCTGGAGATCAATTGTAAATGTGGGAGATCTCCAGCTACCACCTGGGGGCTGGCAACCCTGGATTCAACTGAACTCCATTGTTACTACTGCACACCATGCATATGACGTCTGCACACCATGCATATGACTACTGCAAACCATGTACTATTTATGCACACCATGCATACAGCTTCTGCAAACCACATACTACTTCTGCAAACCTTCAGTCTATGCCACAGCTTTTGTGTTTATGTGTGTGTGTGATGGTTCTCACCGTTGCTGAGTACCAGCCCCTTTTCTCAAGGCTCTCCCAAGTCTGAGGGGGGAATTGGTGGAAACGGCGCAATGTTAGATATGAATAGTAAGGGATTATTTTTAAAATAAAGGAATCACTGGTCTACGTACATAATCTTCCCTATGAAACTGTAAATTGTCCCTCTTTAGGGGACTCACCCAAGGCATTTAGATGAAAGGCTTTGGATTATGTTTGCATATGTATTTGTTAGTAATGCAGTCTTACCTGGGACTTCCTCAAACAGTATTCAGCTTGGATGCTTTGAACATCCTCCCCGAATTCATTTCAGAGATGGGAATTATTCCAAACACATCATAACTGGGCTAATTGCTGAAGCCTCAGGATCAGATTAGCTTCTGCATGTTGAAAAGAACTGAAGGGAGGGGGAAAACAAAGAGAGAGGAAAGAAATCCTCTGGAAGCAAATCGCGGAAATGTCGGAAGGCTCAAAGTATTGTTTAACCAGCAGACGGGTTTGAAGTAAAGTTAATACAACAAGGCTAGGTTATGTAAGGGAGTTATCTGTAGGGATGGGTGGGTTCCCTCTGCTCCGTTCCTTAATTGTTGAGCTGGACAATATGGGATGAGGTGATCCTTCCGTAGGGTTGCCTGGTGCCCCCTAACTACCGGTGGGAGATGGGGACATGGGTTGCAAGATCAAGGTTGGGAAACTCCCAAATATTTAAGAACTGAGCCTTGGAAGGACAGGCAAAGGCATATCTAGCCTGTTTAGCATCCAGGGCAAATAGGTAGGTGGAGATTGGTGATGTGAGGGAGCGGTGATGCCAACTTCCAGGTGAGTCCCCTAACCTGAAGCTGGCAGTCCCCATCCCTTGCTGGTGGCCTTGCTGCTGTTGCTGGCTGGGCTCACAGGGAGGAGGTAGTGCACTGTAGGGCAGGGGTAGTCAATCTGTGGTTCTCCAGATGTTCATGGACTACAATTCCCATGAGCCCCTGCCAGAAAACGCTGACATGGGCTCATGGGAATTGTAGTCCATGGACATCTGGAGGACCACAGGTTGACTACCCCTGCTGTAGGGCCAACGGCCCAAGTTCGTGGTGAGGATAAAAAGGAGTGGGGAATGGTGCCAGTTGCTTTGGTTTCCCATTGGGAAGAATGGTGGAGTACAAATGAAGTCAATCCATAATGAATATAGCTGAAGATGGGGGAATACAATTAATGGAAAAGACCGAAGGAAGCATGGAAAGGAGAGAAGTTATTGGGGGGGGGGGGGAAGTGTGAGGATGGGACACGGGAAAGTTCTTCAAAAAGGACATGGGAAAAACTGGGACCAAGCCCTATGAGGAAAGGCTAAGGGACCTAGGGCTGTTCAGCCTGGCGAAGAGAAGGGGACATGATTGCTATTTTTAAGTACCTGGGCAGGAAGCAGTACCTGTTGGCAGCAGAGGCAGCAGAGGACCTGCAGCAATGGGTTTAAACTACGTGTAGAATGGTACTGGCTAGAGATCAGGGAAAAAAATGTTTCCCAGAGTAGTTCAGCAGTGGAATGGGCTGCCTCAGGAGTTGGCGAGCTCCCTCTCACTGGCAGTCTTCAAGCAGCACATGGACAGATACTTATGCTTGAGGCTGATCCTGCATGGAGCAGGGGGTTGGACTAGATGGCCTGTATGGACCCTTCCACTTGTATGATTCTATTATTTTATTCTAGGTACCCAATATGTCCTTATGGCTTCCTCACTGTGCAACTGGGCCTAGCCTGGCAGCCAGCACCATGCAGCTGGGCCGTAGTTTTCCCAGGTAGAGGCTGCCAGCACAAAACCTGGAGAAAGCCTTGTCTTCTTGGATGAATATAACGCTAGGAGGAGTAACCCTGGGCCCATATGAAAGGCAAGATTTTTGATCCAGGATCCCAAATACTAAGGTGCACACAAGAGAGAAACCTTTGCTTTCTTCCCAGGGCTGCGCAGGTAGTCAGTCCTTTCAAACAAGAAATCAAAATCCCACGCACAAATTTTCTGCCAAGAAATGCAGTCCAGCAACCTGCATCAATTCCACCGCCGGGCTAATTTTTGTAGTCATCAGAAGCTACGGTTTGTTATTTTAGCAAGCAAAACAAAATCAAAAGTTGAGATTCTCAAGATGCTGAAGACTCTCAAGATGCTGAACCCGATCTCCACACTATCTTGTTCCCATTGTTCTGGCTATTTAAACATTTTAATTCCCCCCTCCTCCTTTCTTTCCCTCTCCTTTGCCAGTTGCTATAATTAGGGATCATGCAGTTTCTGATGCTATTTTGAAGCTCATTAGCCGTGTCGTTTTTGTGCAGGTTCTCTTCTGTCTGTTTCTAATTTCTTTGTTCCTGCTGTTAGGGAAATGCACTGATCAGAAATAACGTTTGCAAAGATGTAATCCTATTATTTTTTTTTATCAACACACATCCCCTTCCCCGGCATACTTGCCCACTTGGGGACTGATGTGAAGTAACCCGCCATATGCCTGGCTGTCAAATTAAGGGCCTAAGGAAGACTGGAGCTGGAGCTGGCTCTTTCATTAGGCCGAAAATTGGAAGTGGGCCGAAGAGAGGGGTTGGATTCTCAGGACTTCCTCTGGGCTCAACAATCGACTTGGAAGCTCTCATCCTCTTCAAAGCTGGGGGAAACCACATTGGTGGAACCAGGATCAGGGGTGATACCCTAGGGAAACTCCTGATGCCCTCGGGTGGGTTTGCTGTTGAGCCACAGTTGCGCAGCACCAATGCTCATCAATGGCTTTGTTGTTTCTCTGGGAGGCAGTGGCAGTGGGACAGGCCATGGCTTAGTGGAAAAGCCTCAGCTTTGCATGCAAAAGGTCCCAAGTTTTTACGCTCTTCGTTGACTGTAAACCGCCGCGAGCCAACCATGTTGGGGGTAGCGGTATATACAACTGATTATAAATAAAATATGGTGGTGGGAGGAGGCTGGACCAGAGAAAGAGTGGGAGATACGGACATGCTCATTCTAACCTCTGTCCCCTCCCAAGTCCACTTATGAAGCAATTAAGCGTATAATTTTACGGATAGGATTTCAAGATCTAATCAGTGCAGCTGGTAAACAGGCTCGCTGTTCAGTCTAGGAATTCTGCCCAGTTCGGACTTCATAGCCCCATATTTTTATCGTCTAATTAGTTCACAACGGAGAAGAGCTTATGTTAGCAAGGTTAAATGTTCTACCTTCAGTGTCACAAACTGGCAGAAAATGTCACAGTCGTCCAGAGGGCTGGACTGAGCATGTTGACTTCTGTCTGGAGGTTCTCTTCAGCTCCTCTCCCCTTGGGATTTCCCCTTTCCTACACAGCTAAGTGAACTTTTCATGCTCTGGTGAACTCACTGGATCATAGCCCCGTTTTTTTTCAATCCCAGCTTCAACAATGCAACTTCCTTCCTTCCCACTCGTTTTTACAAAAGGGAAAGTGCACGGGGAGGGGAGGGAGGAGTGCAATTCTAGACTTCTGCTCACACGCTTGGATAGATAAATGACCAACATTAGAAACATTCCACTAGAAGGCCGCCCTTGGCGATGTTAATGGGACACTGGTAGTGCAGTGCACAGTGGCCATTGCAGCTGTCTGGGGAGGAGAGGGGGGGGGAGATTATGGAAAGATGATCTCGCCTCCCATTGGCCCTTGGTTTATTTGCTTGCCTCTTTGGCATCATCGCAGGAGAGAAGGATGGTCTACAATATCGGCAGGGAATTTGGGGCTTTTTTATCTTTCTGTGTCCTGCGTTTCCCTTGGTGGCTCATCTTCCGCTGCCCAGCAAATGCTTGTACATTTAGCACAATGAAAATTCTGCCAGATGGAGGTAGTGGGAAGGGAACAGGGAAGAGAAGAAGGTAGGATGATAAATGCTCATGGCCAGCGCTTGCCGAACAAGGCAGGCAATGGATGGATGCCGGGTGGTTGTTTTCGCAAGCGGCCTCAAATGGGAGCTGCATGAGCAAAGGAAAGGTCGGATGCTGAGGGAAATGGAAAAATACTTCAAGCTAAATGCCAGAGCATCATTTCAGGGAGCTAATGAAACTCAGCAGCCCATGCCTGGAGATGCTATCAGACCTAGAGCTAACCCCCTTCATCTTTGTCTTTAAAAACCACCAACACAGAGAACCGACAAAAACGCTCTCTTTGATCAAACCCAGCTTCTTGTTTCAACATTACACGGCTGCCCATTGTGATGTACCCTAATGTGATACCTATAGGGACTGTGGTACCTGCTGAGGGGTCTCTGAGAGCTCCTGTGTCCTTTCTTTAAAGCCTCTGTCCCCTGGGGGAAATAGCTACCCAAGAGTTTCTTCTAACCTATAGGCCAGGAGGTGCTTCAGGAGTGCCCAAGAAGCATCACCTCTCTGTCTACTGTCCTCTCTGGTACCAGAGTCAGTATGTCTCTTCATAGCCATTGCAGGGAGCATGGGCAGGAAAGATGCTGTTCCCCCCATTCCTGCTTGGGGGCTTCTGAGAGGCAGGTGGCCAGCCTCTGTGTGAACAGAATTGTGGGCTAGGTGAGACTGATCCAACGTGGTTCTTCATAATGTTCTTACAGAACAGCTACATTAATCAGAGGATGATGCTTGGCATGGAACTTCCTAACCTTTGTAACAGGCTGAATTGTACTCCTAGCAGGTGCCCTCTCCCTGCCCCGTCTGCCTGGTTATTCTCTCATTCTCTGAGGTGTAGTACATTCATTTGTTGTGCTAATGCCTTATTCTGGTTGTTCCTGTTTAGAATGTAAACAGCTCTCTGCCTTCACATCTGCTTGTTCCCCAGGCTGCTTGTCCCTTGTTTTCACACCGGTTCTGATCAAACGGGGTTGACTGTGGGAAATGATATTCCCACTCATGGTGATTTGGGAGGCATGGGGTATAATCGTACTGATTTTCTGGGGCAAACTTGTCTTCAGTATTCTGCTTCTACATGATCTCCTTCTGAGGCTTCCTGATTTTCTTCAATAAAGACTAACTTGAGTTTTATTCCAATCCCTGGAACTCCTTTTCGCTAGTTCTGAAGAGCTGTGACCTGCACACCTAGGGTTGTGACACAGAGTTGGTGGAGAGAAAACGGTTAGGAGGAGGTTAGGTGGAGAGAAGGTGACTGGCCCAAGTTTTCATAGCAGAGTAAGGATTCTAATCTGCGTGCTTTCCACTCCTAGTCCAGCATACTAACTGCAGCTCTGTACTGGCTAAAGGAGTAAGAATGGAGACATAATTCCTTTGAGTGTGGCCAGTTGCTGGTGGTGTAAAGTGCCATCCAGTCACTGCCAACTTATGGCAACCCCATAGGGTTTTCCAGGCCAGAGAGGAGCAGATGTGTTTCTCTGCCTTCCTTTTCACAGCAACCTTTGACTCCCTTGGTGGTCTCCCCTCCAAACACTCCCTGAGTCTGGCCTTGCTTAGCTTCTGAGACCTGACAAGAACTGGCCAGTCTGAGCCACAAGCTAGAACCGCTTAGTCTTAAGACCTATCAGATTGCAAGGAAGTCAGGAGAAAGCAATGGTTTCGATGGTTCAGAGGAAGGGTTTCCAACAGATGTACCTTTTCAAGTGAGCATCTCCAGTCTCGTAGTTGCTCAACTGTCTTCACTTTGACTCCTCTTCTCTCCCTCTTTCTGTTTATTTCCTTTAAGGCTGAGGTTGAATTCCAACCCCCCTCTCTCCTAATTAGACATTATGATGCACTAATTTGTTAACCTATGTTCACAAATCTTTTTAATTACAGCAGATGCCTTGAATATATTGTCTTTATTCAGCTACAGCAATTAAAACAATGCCATTGCTCACCAAAAAGAAAAGAAACTGGACCTCGTCTTTGTTCTCCATGGGAGAGGCTGCCATTTCCTCCCAGTTGACCCCAGTCTTTCAATATGTGGGAAAGGAGCCGTAATGTTTGGCACTACTATCAAGTGGCTGTAGGAATAGACAGAAGATACGGAAGAGGGATGCTTTCAAAACTCTCCTCACCCCATGTTTTATCTGGATTTTGGACTCACAAAACTGTTTATACTGAGTAAGACCATTAAGGGAGCAATTCTAAGCAGGTCTACTCAAAATCCTGTTCAGGTATACTCATTGGAAGTTGCTTCTGGGGGTGGGATCAAGTCATCCATTATAGTGGTAGACCTCCCACCAACTCATAGCTGCTGTCCAATGCTACCTAGAGGAGACGCAGAAGTATTCAGGGGGGAGCTGTGCGACCGGAGGTGACATCATTACAGTGGATAAGCGATAGGGTTGTGAGTGTCCTGCATAGTGCAGGGGGTTGGACTAGATGACCCATGAGGTCCGTTCCAACTCTATGATTCTATGATTCTGTGTGTCACCCCAAGCATTCTAGCAATCCCCCAAATCTCTCCGATTTTACCATAGAGATTTTTGGGATTGCAATAAGTGACACCACTTCTAGCTACAGGTCTTGAAGTCATGTTGTGCCATGACCTACCACGAGAAGTTCATAGAGGTTGTCTATGACAACGCTTCTTGCTCCTAGGAAAGCATTCTTAAACACTACAAAATCAAGTGCTATCAATCAGCTTTTGCTGCCAAACTCTTAGGTTTGTAAGATTTAGCTGCTGTTAAATAATTTGGGTTGATAACAGTTGCAGTTTTGATTCAATTAGTAATTCTCTGGTGGTTTACAGTATTTATTTCTCTCGCTAATAAGTTGCAAGCCGTTTGGAATGCCACAAAAATGGCTGTACCTATTTAAAGGGAATAAATTAAATGAGATGCAAGAAAAACACACCTGGTGTACAAATCTTCAAAGGTACAGAAACATGTTAGATGCTCTCTCAGCCTCACCTACCCTTACAGCATGTCTGTTGTGGGGAGAGGAAGGGGAGGCGATTTTAAGCTGCTTTGGGACTCCTTCGGGTAGTGAAAAGCAAGGTATAAAAACCAACTCTTCTTCAGTAAAAACAGCACTCAGGGCTGTGAACAGCCCAAGGTCACCTAACTGGCTGCATGTGGAGGAGTGGGGAATCAAACTGAGCTTGCCAGATTAGAAGCCACCCCGCTTAACACTACACCAAGCTAGCTCTAAATGGTTTTAAGTCGTCCCCCCCAGTCACTGGTGAATTTACAGAGAGAGTGGTGGTGATGGGGCTGCTGTTAAGTTCTCAATAAGATAGATTTAGTATGAAAGACAGCAAATACTTGTAATGAATGATCTTTGTCCTACAGAGTCTTATTGCTGAGCAAATAATTTTTTAGAGGACAAGAGACAAATAATACGGGGCACATGTTTTGCTACTATAAATTACCCGACAGGAATCTGTATTCAAAAGGTTGACTGTGATGTTTGCTTTGGAAATGTAAAGGTGCTGGGGAAAGATCCCTCACCTGTAGGCAGCTCAACTGGGGATGGATATAACTCAGCATGGTTCATAACATTTTCTAGTTATGATGTATAAATTCCTTTGGAATAGCTGTGTTAGTCCATCGCTATAAGAACCAAAGGAGTCTTGTGAAACCTTAAAGCAGGGGTAGTCAAACTGCGACCCTCCAGATGTCCATGGACTATAATTCCCATGAGCATTCGCTGGCAAGGGCTCATGGGAATTGTAGTCCATGGACTCTGGAGGGCCGCAGTTTGACAACCCCTGCCTTAAAGCAAGGGTCCTTTGGGGGTTTTTTTAGCCAACAGTTAAAAAAAAGATTTTCTAGGGTTTGTCATAAAAGCCACAAGCCTGCAGTTTGGAGTCGTTTTTAAATAAAGGACAGATGTTGGAGATATAATCTGGACAGACTGTACTCAGTTGAAAAAAGCATTTCCAAAAGGAGAAGATGCTGCAATTGGAAGGTGAAGGAGCTGTGTTTATTCAGTGATGGAGAGGGGAAGACACTTTGCTTATGCTCAGAGGCACCCTTTATATTACAAAGCCTTTGTACAGCAAACTAGGTTGAGACTGATGCCCCAATTCTAAACTATTCTTGCACTGTGACAGACTGCCCTCTGCAAGCTCACCAGATCTACCAGTCAAAGCTTGGTGCATGCCCATCTCCAAACAACTCTCAGCATCTGCTAGGAATGCCAGGTCTCCGCTGTCCATCAGCAACAGATTTGGGGAGGGGATGATGTTGCCAGATACAATACCATACAGTCCACCCCATTTCCCATTTTCTATGGGGGAACTGATGTCTGTAGTTTGCAGAAAAGCTCATATTCCAGGGTATCTCCAGGAACAACCTGGAGGTCAGCATTCTAAGTGTCCGTAGCAAATATAATCTCCTGGAATACATGTGGAACAAAACAAACTCCTTTTTAGTTCCAGCCCCACCAACCCTTTCTATTTCTGTTACATTTCAGCTAGCAATGAGGTCCTTCTTCTGATGTACAAGGCCTTGTGTCCTCCAGTTTCTTTTAATCCTTCAAATACGATAACATCTTCCGGTTAATATGTTCAATCAGTCCCTCCTCTCTTGTGTTTACACTTTGAAACACAACCTACGTGATCATGGCTTGTAGCAAACATTCACTTCTCTAGATCAAAAGCTGTTTCCCAAAAGCTATCTTCTGTTTGATGTGGCTGTGCGTTAGTCCATCAGCCGAGCAGGGGTTTGTACATCTCTCTTATGGAAGAGAGAGAAAGAGGAGCAGATTCCATGTGGTCCAGAGAACCCCATATAAAAAGGATAAGCTTGAGACTGACTAGGAGGTACCCCTTTATTATTGGGTTAAATGTAAAAATAATTCGTCTTGTAACTACAGAAGCTTTATGTAGCAGCTCTGATCCTCTACACATCCTGGTTAAAGGGGAAATGAGGTCTGAACAAATTACAAATATGATCTGGCTCCAATGGTAATGAGAGAAAGAAATTTTAGATACAAAAATAGAAGCACAGCTTATATGATACATATAACTTATTTCAAACCAATTAACTTCAGAAAAGGATAACTTGCTACAGCTCCAAGCCCAAGTAAAAGAGAGAAGAAGAGAGGTCCTCTAAGAGAGGCCTTCTGTTCCATCTCCTTTGCATAAACCTTCTGTCTTTCTAAAGCAAACAATATTTACTTCAAGTGGACAGCTGTGTTGGTCTGAAGCAGCAGGACAAATGGTGAATCCAGTGGCTCCTTTAAGACCAACAAAGTTTTATTCAATGTATGAGGAAGCTCATCCTTACCAGAGGTCCATCTGGGTGGCACCAGCTGGGACAGAAACCCATGGTCCAGCCTGCGCTTCCGCTGCTCCAGTGGGCCAATCCGGATACACCCAGCAAAGCTGAGTACATCTGGATTGGGCCGGCCCTTAGAGCCTCAATCCCATCTCAGCTATAATTGCCCAGTTATGCATCTGAACCTTCCTATCAATTAAGCCCCACCCCCTCCTCTCTCTACCTATATTTATAGCTGAGGAAATTCATTCCAATCAGGGTACTCTACAGCAGCGGTCCCCACCCTTTTTATCACCGGGGACCGGTCAACGCTTGACAATTTTATTGAGGCCCGGGGGGGAGGTAGTCTTTTGCCAAGGGACATCACCACCGCCTGAGCCCCTGGTCTGCATGCTTCCTCGCCAGCACCCCTGACTTCCCAGCAACCACTGGGGGGGCGCTGCCAGCAGCAGCTGTGCAGTGCCATGCCGAGGGGGAGCCAAAGCCATGGTGGAGAGCACCAAACGTGAGCCAGCGGCAGAGTGGCAGGGCAGCACCCGAAGCAGCAGCTGGGGAGGAAGACGAGGAGGAGCTGCGGCCCGGTACCGACTGATCCCCGGACCGGTCCCGGTCCCCGGACTGGGGGTTGGGGACCACTGCTCTACAGGGTGGTTTGAGGACATGAGAATAGCATGGGAATAGGTCTGAAGACTCCAGTTTGCCAAATTCCTCAGCAAAGCCTAGGAAAATAAGGGTTGGGAGAGGGGGAGGGGACTTCAGCAGGGTATAATACCATAGAGTTCACCTTCCAAAGGGTCAGTTTTCCCCAGGCAAACTGATCTCTTTCACCTGGAGGTCAGTTGCAATCCCAGGAGATCTCCAGCTACCACCTGGAGGTTGGCATTCTTAGCAGGCAGGGCAGGAAGGCTGTGGCTGCTTCTCACTGTGCCCCACAAATGTAAAGGGGGGAAGCGCAAAGCTCCTGTCTCATATCCGCTACCCTTTGAGTCACCAACTAAAATGCAAGGATTTTGTAGCATGCAGAAAGATCCATGAAGATTGTACACGATGAATCCAACAAACAACTGAATACATCAGCGTCCTGTGCCGTGGGTGGCTGCTGCCACCCATCAAAGGTGGCAAGCCCAGGTTTGTTCCTGCACAATGTGTGAAATGGCCCTTGTCTGCCTGCATTTGCATACCGAGCCTTGGCTTCCGTTCCAGCGCCAGAAATGTAATATATGCACAGAACGTTATCAGCATGACAGCTGGGGGGAAAAATGGTCTATAGCTCTTTAAATTTCTGATAGGAAGCCAGCAGGCAGCTGCCTGTGATAGCATTATATATAATCCAACAACATAACAACTTGATAGACTGATATAACAAAATCCTGACTTGTTCACTCCCATTGTAAAACAACCTTGCGTTCAGGCGGCTTCTCCACAAAATAACATCGGCACTGACAGCTGGAACTAGGTACGAGTCTCTATCTCTTTTCGATTTCCAGCAAGATGCTAGTGTATTGGTGATTCTACTTGAAGGTGGATATCATCCCCTGGCAAGAAAATGCCTCTGAAATTCAGGTTCTTTCAGAGCCGACAGAGGAATCGATGTGAAAACAGCCATGTGAAGCATCCGTACAGTGGCAACATAGGCTGTTTTTACACATCAGAGATACAGTGTGCTTAAAGCCTACGCCCAAGGCCCTCTTGTTTAAGCCCCCTTCTGGGGTAATATGCACTAGCCTTTCCCTTCACTTTGGCCCTGCATTCCCCTCAGTTTATCATCTGTAAAATGGGTACAAGAGCAAGTTACTTCAGAAAACCATTGGAGGAAGAGGAAGAGGAAGAGGAAGAGGAAGAGGAAGAGGAAGAGGAAGAGGAAGAGGAAGAGGAAGAGGAAGAGGAAGAGGAAGAGGAAGAGGAAGAGGAGCTGGTGTTTTATGCCTTGCTTTTCACTATGCAAAAGGAGTCCCAAAGCCACTTACAAACACCTTTCCCTTCCTCTCCCTCCAACTGACGCCCTGCGAGGCTAGTGAAGATGAGAAAACTCTAAGAGAACTGCTCTGCAAGAACAGCCTAAGCTCACCCAGCTGGCTGCATGTAGAGGAGCGGGGCAATCAAACCTGTTTCTCTTGAACCACTACACCAGGGGTAGTCAAACTGCGGCCCTCCAGATGTCCATGGACTACAATTCCCAGGAGCCCCTGCCAGCGAATGCTGGCAGGGGCTCCTGGTAATTGTAGTCCATGGACATCTGGAGGGCCGCAGTTTGACTACCCCTGCACTACACCATGCTGGCTCTCGGCTAGGCCAACATATTTACTTGTTTGTATGTTTAAATATTTCCAATCTGTTCTCCCCATGTGGGGATCCAAAGCTCCCTACAACATTGTTCTTGTTCCTCCTCCAATTGATTTTCACAACTACTCTGTGAAGTAAGTTAGCATGAAAGAGAGTGGCTGGCCCCGGATCACCCAGCCAGTTTCCAGATTAGAAGCCGCCGCTCTTAACCATGACGCCAAGCTCGGGAAGAAGCATTTTCAGTTTTGCATTCTTCATTTGTCATGATCTCAGCTGCTAATCTGACTTGCTGCCTGGCACTCAGAGCAGCATGGTGGAGGAGGAGAAGATGGGAACCTTTTTTTACTAATCTCTTAACAGAAGTTACTTAGGATTCTTCCCCAACGAAACCCAGCAGGAAACAGAAGTATAACACCACACCGCAGATCAAACAGCTGGAGGGGATCCAACCCCACTGGCAACGCTAGAAACTTCTTGTTCCATCATGCCTGAAGCCAGCTCCAAAGGTAGACCTCCTGCTTCCCTCTTGGAAGTGCCTTATTATGGAGCCATCAGAAGGCAGCTAGGAAGCGACCCAATTCTCCTCCATAATGCTACAGCTGACAAGGGACCCTGGAGACCCCAAATAAGGATTTTTCATGGCCGTCTATTCACACCTATGCCTGGACTTGGCTCCATCTGAGAGCCAGGTTCTCAAAAGCTATTTTGTGACATTGGGTTTTTTTTTTAAATAAATATCCTTGCCTACTGGTTCTGTCTAAGCCTTATCTCTGTCAAAGACATCTGGAGAGAAAGAACCTTTGAATGGACATAACCACCAGCTCCCATCCCGACTTTCATCTGAGCAGAGTCATCTGCAGGTGCCACCCTGAAAATGGGCAAAACCAACAACTGCCCATACGCGTGGTCTTCTCTGCTGTGACCCCCGCCTTGTGGCATGGCCCGCCAGAGGAGGGCAGGAATTCTCCTGCTCTCCTGGCTTTCTACAAACAACGAAAAATGGAATAATTCAAGGGGGTTTTTCTATGCAGGCAACAAGGTAGCACTGTGGAAAATCAGTCACAAAGTTACTTGGATAAATTATTAGCGACTACGGTGTACACTTCAGCATATAATTTGCTGTAAATTGGATCCCACTGTGCAGCTTTGCATCACCGAACGAGTCATGTTAATACTTAAGCTTTGCTTCAGTTCTGTTTTCTAGATTTCTGGCTGGTTCTACGACCCCAATTCTATTTCATTGTTTACTGAATTTCCCACGTTGATTGTTTTGGCTCCCTCTGTATAATCCGCCTTGAGCCCCCGTGAGAAAGGTTGACTTTAAAAAATGTAAATAAATAAATTATGACGGATATCATCTGTGGGTTGGAATATCAATATGCAGCAATGCTGCAAAGCAAAACTGTTTTGATGGAACGGTAAACATATAAGAGGGGGACCTAACTGCTAAAGATGTATGCCATGGAACCCACAACATGCCTGGCTGTCAAACGGGCCTTGAGCTGGTTTCAAGCACCGGCTCTGGGGGAAAGCACTTCTAGTTTGGGGAATCCACTTTATGCAATAGATACAGAATGGTTCACCCAGCTGGATTTCGAACCTGGAGACAATTTTTGATCCTAACTTTCTACCTGCGGGACAGCTTGGTTGCTTATGCCCCCTGCAGAGCTCTCAGCTCTGCGGGTATGAATTTACTGGTTGTCCCAGGCCCCAGGGACATACGCCTGGCCTCGACCAGGGCCAGGGCCTTTTCGGTCCTGGCCCCGACCTGGTGGAATGAGGGGTTACCAGCTTTCCGCAGGGCCTGCAAAATGGAGCTCTTCCGCCAGGCATACGGTTGAGGCCAGGGCAGAGGCCCGGGTTTTCCCAACTGGATCCCAGTTCCATCAGACCAGCTCCTGCTCTCACTAGAGGAAGATCAGGGCCCCATGCTGAACAAGGTGGGATCAGAATAGATTTATAAAGGATGTCCACTGCTGCCTTTGCATTGTGGTATTGTCTTATTGTTTAAACTGGGTATATTGGGGTTTTACTGTTTTTAGAATTTTATGATATAAATCACCGCGAGACCTATCGGGGAGCAGCAGTAGAGAAATCTAAAAATAAATACAGTATTTGCTGGTGTATAAGACTATTCCCCCCCCCTTGAAAAACATGCCTCCAAGTGTGTGTGGGGGGGTGTCATCCTCTACGCCGGGTGCACTTCAGTTGGGATAGACACAGCTGCCCATAGTGGCCCATAGTACTATAATGTGATGTAACAAACTTTATATTTTGAGTGGAAATGTTGGGGGGTTGTCTTAGATGCCGGCAAATACGATAAATATAAATAGACCATGTTGGGCCAGGCAGCTGAATCTCTAGAGCCTCTCTTTTTAGAAATTAAGTGCTATACTTTGGATCTCACCATGCACAAGCTCACCCCTTGAGATGCACCTTCTTTGTGATTCTTCCACAGTGTGCGGGGAAGGGAAGGGAAGGGAAGGGAAGGGAAGGGAAGGGAAGGGAAGGAGATATCTTTTCAGCACTTAGCCTCCTGTGTAAGTGCTTCCAGCGAGAGCCCAAATTGGAGCAGAGATGGGTCATAATCGCCATCAATGTAGTAAACGGAACTATCAAACTGGAAAGAGATCACATGGCATTTAAGATAAAGGTATGACTTGTTCCAGCAATGGGTTTATCAGGTTTCTGCAGCAAGGAGTTTCTTTCTTTTCTTTTTTCATTAAAGAAAAAGAAAAAGAATTTCTTCGTTGACTTCTTTAAAAAGCTCATTGATTCGCAGCTAATACCGAGTTGTCATAGTTTCGTGAGTAAGAGCTCCGCAGCTCACGGAATCAAAGCCTTTTCCCTCAATCAATAAGAAGAGATTCAGAGAGATTGCCTGCGCCCGGCAAGAGGGAAGCAGTAAATTTATTTTTAGGCTGCTGAAACTGCTGAGGAGTTTGAATGTTAGCGTGAGCAGAAAACCACTAGGTTGGAGGGTCAATTTAGAAATCAGCTTTAGCTGGTAAAGGAAGTTGAGCAGGAGAACCTGTGGAGGCAGCCTATGGTGAAGTCCCACAGAACACCGAAGATGCTGGCTACCCCCCCCACACACACACACACACACACTTCAAGGAAGGTATTAAGTACTTAGCCAGCCTTTCTCAACTGTTTTACCCTTAACATTCTTCAGGCTTCGAGAAACCCCAGAAGTGGTGTGACCAGGCAGAATGTGGTTGGGAAGCAGAGCTGTGGACATGCCTACTAGGGGCCCCTCCCTTTCTCACTCCCTCCAGGCCCATCATTGGCCATTGGGGGGGCAGGTCAACATGACTATATATGGTCATATCACCTGATGAATGTTGAACAAACCTAAAACAGATTTAAAAATAATTAACTCTCACCCATTTGCAAAACCCAGGGCCATCAAGAAACCTCAGGGCTTCACAAACCTAAGCAAATACAATTTACCAGAAATATAAATTGAATTTGATAAGGGCAACAATTTTAATATTTGTAACTAACTATTTTTATGATTGTGATTTTATCAGGTACGCTGTAGTTGCCCTGAGCCCACGAAGGAAGAACAGTATAGAAATTAAACAAACAAACAAAACCTTGACACAGAATCTAGGATCCTATTATGTTTGTGGGTTCAGCAGTCACAACACAACATCTTTGGCAATTCCAGCTCTTTATTAACATGAATACCAACCAAGCACTGAACAAGAAAAAACACAAACCTACTGTACTTTTATGCCCTTTTGGCTTCCCACCAAACAACCCGATTGCCTCTTAATGGAGCCTTGTGATTGTAGTATAAATGGGAGCTAAAACCCGCCAGCAACCAAAGACTGTCCAGGGGCAGATCATGAGGAAACGGTCGAAGTATGTATGATTTTTTGAATGTCTTCTTTGTCAAAATCAAAGCATCCTTACGAATTATCTTTTTTAAGAAGCTCCTTTTGAAGAGGGGCCAGGCCAGTCCACTATAGAATAAGCCTCACAGGTGTAGAAACAGACATTTGCCTTTGAAAGGGGTCGTGATGGGAGGGGAGACTTCGGCATGCCAAGAATTTCAGCAGGGCTGCTTTTCATTTTGTTCGTTTCAGATTTAGAGAATTGAGGTCACAGCCAGAGCCAGCTCTGAGCCAATGTCTGTGCCATCCTTACTCAGTTTTCGGAGTCGTAGCCTCTCCTTCTGTAGAACAGCAAATGATCCACTTTCTCACAAGCAAACGTTGGTCTTTCATGGCTCCTGACAGCACATTTGGCTTTATTTATAGTGAGTTCAGGTAAACAACTCTATTTACATCTGAGGCTCTGAGTCAAGCTCAGCTTGAGGTCAAAAGTGGAATTAAAATCAGTAGCACTCCAGCTCTAGCAATGCATAAAGAGAAGGGAGAAAAATAATAATAATAAAATTGCACCCGGCATCATTTGGAGGCATGCTTTCAGCATGACTGAGTCATTGCTCAGAAAAGGCCCATGAGTGAGCAAGCATGAAGACTGAATTAAGTTCCACTCACTGAGCGACTACCGCAACAGCCCTTCTGGGCAACAATTAAGCTGGGCAATAGAGCCTCTTGCAAGATGACATGCAGCAGCTGAGCATTTTGTACATGTTCTATATGCTCCATTCGTTCAGGCCTTCCATCCTTGGTCATGCTCAGAGGAGAGGATAGCAAGGAGTTTAATCTGGGACCCAGAATCCTTCTGGTCCCAGAAACCAGGTGATTCCCACTACAGCTAATTGTATAGTCCTTATTGGAGTAAAAGACCAATGATGTTATCATTGACAGAAGCCATCTTTTATTCAGACCGACTGACCAATCCAGGAAGTTCCCATTTATTTAATGTGCACTGGCTGTGGGCGAGCAGTAATCTCCTGAGACAGACAAGCTGCTGGTGGACTCTCCAAAGAAACCAAGAATGGACAATCTGGTCTCTGTCTGCAAGGAGTTCCTCAAAGTGAAGGAACTGGTGGTGCTCAGAATCTTCATCCTTCCATAGTACCAGGACTGCTAACAGAAGAGGACTGGAGGCACACATTTATTTTGGGGGGAGGGGAGGTGAAGTCATCTGGAGGGTCTTCATTATGCAACCATTCAAACATCTATTCATTTTAATGCAGTTATGGTTGCAGCCACTAGGGTCACTCTAATATGGTAGACTTATTTCCCCCCAAGACTGAGGCAAACTTGCCTAACAGATCATGCTAAACCCATCAACCAATCCAGCAATGGAGTAAGACAAGCACCCTGGCTGATGGCTGCTGACTGTCACAGAGAAACTTAACTCAAGTTGCCAATAGCACAATGAGGTGGTGGTTTGTCTCACCTGGCCTAGGATTTCCCCATGCCTTTCAGTTTTGGCCATGGACCTTCCATAATCATCCTGAAGCTGGTGGCCCATGCTGAGTCTCCTCACTTTACTATGAGTGATACCTGCAAATGAGCTGCAGTGATTAGTCAGACCAGGAACTGGGAATCCCAGATTCAAATCACCATAGTTCAGCAGTGGAATAGGCTGCCTAAGGAGGTGGTGAGCTCCCCCTCACTGGCAGTCTTCAAGCAAAGGTTGGATACACACTTTTCTTGAATGCTTTAGGATGCTTAGGGCTGATCCTGCATTGAGCAGGGGGTTGAACTAGATGGTCTGTATGGCCCCTTCCAACTCTATGATTCTATGATTCTTCCAAGGAAAGCTTGCTGGGTGACCTTGGGCCAATGTCCCACACTCTCAGCCTAACCCACCTCACAGGGTTGTTGTGAGGATAAAATGAAGGCGAAGGCAATGATGTAAGATGCCTTGGGTCCCCATCAGGAAGAAAGGTGGGGTATCAATAAATACAAGCCATTTATTTTACTATGAAAGAGCCATTGTAAGCAGAGTGATTTTTTTGTTTTGTTTTGATGCTTGGTTTGGATAAGGGTCCCATGTGGGGGAGGGCAGATGGAATCGTTGTCCAGGGACTCACAATGGCTTTCGGCAGCCCTACCATCAACTGAGTTCCTAAGGTGGGAGAATCCTGGGGTGCCTTGTTGAACTCCTAGCTGGAACAGACATTAATCCCCTCCTCTGTCCATCAGCCTCAATGATGTAGTGAGAGAGTCCCTGACTCTCAGTAATCACGGTTCACAACGCCCGATAGTCTGGACGCCACCGCTCAACATGTAACCTCAATCATGTCAGCAGGAGCGAAGTCCAAGGAGCAAGCTAAGTGATTTGGATGGACAGAATGGGGCAAAGCACAGTCGTGGAGCAGAGGTGGATCTGTGATAGGAAAGGAGAGAAAGCCAAGTGCCGTCACGGCTTCAACCAAAGAGCAAGCCTAGCCTCGGGTTTATGAAAGGATGCCCTGAGGGACTAGGGAGTACTTGCTTTCCCACTGCTGTTAATACCTGAACTCAGAGTCACCTAGCGAAACTGTTGGGAAGTAGATTTAGGAGAGACAGGTTAAAGCTGTCTTCGCACAACACATAATTAAGTAATTTGCAGCCGCAAGGCGAGGTGATCATCGTTGACTTAAATGGCTTTAAAAGGATATTACACCAATTCACAGAGGAGAGATGTTTTCATTGAGATAGCAAAATGGTAAAAAGCGGCCCAAAGGTCGTATAGCTCTGATTACCTGGAAGGAGGGCGGGGAGGATAATACGGAAGGCTCTGGCTTTCGAAACCTGCTTGTAGGGTTCCTGAAATCATCTGGCTGGCCACTATGTGAAATCAGATGCCGGGGCAGATGGATCTTTGCTCTGATCCAGTAGCGCTTCTGTTTGGAAGCTTCTACTGGGGAGAGGGTCCAAGCCTTGTCACGTGATCACATGGCATTGCCATTTATATTGGGGCAGTACTTCCTCAGTGACTAATTAAATTGCGGAATTCACAGCCAGCGGATGTGGTGATGGACACTAGCACAGATGACCTTTAAATGGATCAGAAATAGTCACGGAGGAGACATTTATCAGTAGTCAAAAGTGGCTTGCAATCGACTTCCCTTCCTTTCCCCTCAAGAGACAGGTAGGTGGGAGAGCTCTGACAGAACTGTCCTGCAAGACTCTAATGGGACAGTGACTATAAGACACTTACTGGACACTGGAAGTGCTCATCTGGACCAAGGTCTGCATTAGAAACATAAGAGGCCTTAAAGAGTTTTATCTGGCCTTCTGGTCCGTAGAATCGATTAAGGTCCTTAGTGTACTACTCAGACTTCCCCAACCCCCGGGCCGCAGACTGGTACCGGGCTGCAGCAGGGGGAGAGGCACGGGCAACCTCCCTGTGGTGCGGCGCTCACTGCACCAGGGCCCAGGAGCAAGCGTCGCGTTGCGGGGGGGGGGGGAGAGAGAGGTGTGGGTGCCAGCGGGCGCAAATGCACAGGCACGTAGCTGCCGCACCTGCGTGATTGCACCCGCCCATGCCTCCAGGCCTCCCTCCCCCCCCCTGGTCCCCGGCCCGAAAAAGGTTGAGGACCACTGTCCTACATAGTCAACATATTATATCACTGTATATAAAGGAACCAGCTTTTTAAAAAACATGTTCTTACACTACAGAAGCTTGAGAACAGCTGCCTTATTTTGACCCTTTTTTCTTTTGGGGGGGGAGGTCTTGACTTGGGTCAGGCTATTTTCTCCTTTTTGTTGTGCCCTACTTTCTTTCCCCGTTCTTCACCTAAGCAGCATGAATACATTTGTTACATTTGACTCCTGGAGTCCCGATAATTCTCTTTGAAGGGAATAAACCACCACATGTCAACACAGATGCAGGAAATAATTGCATCCTTGCTTTAATCCGGTCTCCGCCAAGCCAGTTTATGACAGAAAGTGGGGACTAATGCTAGACGAAACAGCATTATGACTTGAGTGGCTTCCAAAGAAGAGATGCATTTAATAGGACGTGACTTATTCAAGGTATGCCATGCTTCTCCTCCTCCGTTCCTTGTCCCCTGCCCCCCCTCCCCTCTTCCAAGAGGAGCCAAGTAAGCGTGGCAGAAATGTCAGAAAACAGCATCGCAACAGAGCTGAAATATGCAATTTAAAATAAGTCAAGATTGCGTCTAGGTGGTTTATGACTCCAACTCCATCAAGACATAATCCCCATAGCAGACCGCATAATGGTTCCCCTTTCATTTTTTTTAAATTTTTATACTTGATGTCAAATGTCTTCGGTTAGTTGTGCTTTATGAGCTCTGTAGAGTTTATAGGGGCACTTCAATGGGATTGTAATGTATTTTGATTTCATCTTCCACTGGCAATTTCTCTTCTTTATGGGGTTGATTTGGTCGACGTTTAGCAAAAGCTTTGCACGGTTTCTTTTGTGCCGTGGTTAACTGTGTCGATCGAGGATGGGAACAAAGCAGGCAGCCTGCAGCACCTTAAACACCAACAAAATTTCTCACTCACTCTTCCTTCCCAGTGCATTTTTTTAAATTACCCCCCTTCTCCTTTGCACTTGGACTTCCTTTGTATCTGTGGCATCGTGGCGACTGCTTTGTGGTTGACTCTGACTCTTGTGATGACTATTTTGTGCCCACTACCCTGTATAAGAGCCTCTTGTGACGCAGAGTGGTAAGGCAGAAGACATGCAGTCTGAAAGCTCTGCCCATGAGGCTGGGAGTTCGATCCCAGCAGCCGGCTCAAGGTTGACTCAGCCTTCCATCCTTCCGAGGTCAGTAAAATGAGTACCCAGCTTGCTGGGGGGTAAACAGTAATGACTGGGGAAGGGAATGGCAAACTGCCGTTTGAGTCTGCCGTGAAAACGCTGGAGGGTGTCACCCCAAGGGTCAGACATGACCCGGTGCTTGCACAGGGGATACCTTTACCTTTACCCTGTATCCCATGAATGCCAATAACCTGATAAAGGTTGGGGACTCCTAACCAAGGCAAAATTGGTTTTTAAGTTTACTATACATATGTGAGGGGGAAATGGAAAAACAAAAAGGCCCACACAATCCCTGATTAGGGTTACCAACCTCCAGGTAGGAAATACCAGAAAAAAGTGTGGGATGTATATTTAGTGGCCCTGAAACTACCGTAAATAATGCCTCCAAAAGTTCAAAATAGTCATTTTGCATCATAAAGATGATCATGAGTAATAACCATACAATGCTGTAAATTTGTGTACAATTCTACAAAAGTATAAGAAAAAATAGTTCAGGCAAAAGTCCAACAGATTAATTCCAACTGAAATCCATTTTTACAGTACTGCATGGTTATTAATCATGATTGTTTTTATGATGCTTTAAAGGTAAAGGTAAAGGTATCCCCTGTGCAAGCACCGAGTCATGTCTGACCCTTGGGGTGACGCCCTCCAGCGTTTTCATGGCAGACTCAATACAGGGTGGTTTGCCAGTGCCTTCCCCAGTCATGTATGATGCTTTATAAATGACAATTTTGCACTTTTGGAGGCATTATCTGTACACCGCCCGTGGCGCCGCGGGCGCCACGGACTAAATAAAACAGTAAGGGGTTCTGGGGCGGGATGTGTCCGGGATGAGGAAGGGTCCGGATTGGACCCTTCCTCATGACAGACAACCGGAGGGACCAAACGGCAGGCGCAAAGCGCCTGCCGATTGGTCCCTCCGATTCCCAGCCCCAGCAACTGCGAGCCGCGCTCAGCGCGGCTCGCAGTTGCTCCCGGCCTGACGTGGTGAGAGGCGCGAAGCGTCTCTCACCGCGTCAGGCCGGCCCCAAGGAAGCCCCCGCCGCAAACACAACACAAGACTCCAGCCGCCGAGAAGCTGCAGAAAAAAAAAAAACACCCCCGGAGGAGCCTTTCGCCGCTAGCGCGACGAGAGGCAGCAGAAAAAAAAACCCCTGTAGGAGCTCCAAGCCGCCGCGCCGACGAGAGGCAGCAGAAAAAAAAACCCCTGTAGGAGCTCCAAGCCGCCGCGCCGACGAGAGGCAGCAGAAAAAAAAAACCCTGTAGGAGCTCCAAGCCGCCGCGCCGACGAGAGCTAGCAGAAAAAAAAAACCCTGCAGGAGCCTTTCACAGCTCCAAGCAGCAGAAAAAAAACCCCGGAAGGAGCCTTTCACAGCTCCAAGCAGCAGAAAAAAAAACCCTGTAGGAGCCTTTCGCAGATCCAAGCAGCAGAAAACAAAACCCTGAAGGAGCCTTTCCCAGCTCCAAGCAGCAGGAAAAAAAACCCCTGTAGGAGCTCCAAGCCGCCACGCCCACGAGAGCTAGCAGAAAAAAAAAACCCTGCAGGAGCCTTTCACAGATCCAAGCAGCAGAACAAAAAACCCTGTAGGAGCCTTTCGCAGATCCAAGCAGCAGAAAACAAAACCCTGAAGGAGCCTTTCCCAGCTCCAAGCAGCAGCTCCCTGTAGGAGCTCCAAGCCGGCACGCCCACGAGAGCTAGCAGAAAAAAAAAACCCTGCAGGAGCCTTTCACAGATCCAAGCAGCAGAAAAAAAAACCCTGTAGGAGCCTTTCGCAGATCCAAGCAGCAGAAAACAAAACCCTGAAGGAGCCTTTCCCAGCTCCAAGCAGCAGGAAAAAAACCCCTGTAGGAGCTCCAAGCCGGCACGCCCACGAGAGCTAGCAGAAAAAAAAAACCCTGCAGGAGCCTTTCACAGATCCAAGCAGCAGAAAAAAAACCCCGGAAGGAGCCTTTCGCAGATCCAAGCAGCAGAAAACAAAACCCTGTAGGAGCCTTTCCCAGCTCCAAGCAGCAGAAAACAAAAAAACCCTGTCGGAGCCTTTCACAGCTCCACGCAGCAGAAAAAAAAACACCTCCTGGTGTCCCCTGGGTCCTAGCGCCCATTGCATTCCTGGTTGCAATGGGCTTTCTTGCTAGTTTACTATAGTTCCAGGACCTCCACCCCTTATTTTTTCCTGGTATTTTCCATTTACTGTGTACCCAGTTTTTGCTTAGTTGTTGTAATCTCCAGGTGGGAGCTGGAGAGCTCCTGGAATTACAACTAATCTCTATACTTAAATCAGTTTATTATTTATTTAAAGGAGGAAAATGGCTGCTCTATAAGGTAGACTGCACGACATTATATCCTACTGAGGCCCCTCCTTTCTCTAAGCCCCATTCTCCCAGGCTCCCCCCCCAAATCTCCAGGTATTTCCTAACCCAGAGTTGGCAATCCTTGTTGTTGTTCTTAGTTGCGAAGTCGTGTCCGACCCATCGCGACCCCATGGACAATGATCCTCCAGGCCTTCCTGTCCTCTACCATTCCCCGGGGTCCATTTAAGTTCCCACCGACTGCTTCAGTGACTCCATCCAGCCACCTCATTCTCTGTCGTCCCCTTAGTCTTTTGCCCTCGATCACTCCCAGCATTAGGTTCTTCTCCAGGGAGTCCTTCCTTCTCACGAGGTGGCCAAAGTATTTGAGCTTCATCTTCAGGATCTGGCCTTCTAAAGAGCAGTCAGGGTTGATCTCCTCTAGGACTGACCAGTTTGTTCGCCCTGCAGTCCAAAGGGACTCGCAAGAGTCTTCTCCAGCACCAGAGTTCAAAAGCCTTGATTCTTTGACACTCGGCCTTCCTTAAGGTCTCCCAATTAATTTCAGTCTCTCATGGTTAGGATTTTATCCAGGAGGTTTCAGTCTCATTTCCATATCATTATTAATCCCCCCCTTTAAAAAAAGAATCCAATTCTGCTCATGAATGTCTAAGAACCGTTCCCCATCCCGCACTCCAGCCACTGGCAAAGGCTGCTTGCGGTAGAGTCATTAGTACTGAGGTGCTTTGGCATTGTCGGCCAAAATATACATATTTGAAATGTTGCCTGTGCTTTCGGAGAAATGAATTTCTCGCGTCTGTCTGTGTTCCTAAAAAGGAAAGCTGCCTTTATTGTGCTCGGAGGGCCCCGTTAATCACAGCGCTCGGCCTGGCTGCTACATTCAGCTCGTAGAAGCATGTGAAATATTCCTAAACCACACCATTATTCAGCTCTGTAATTGTTTGCTTTGGGTTTCATACCTGGAAAATGGGACGTGTTTCAAGGCCGTCACACCGCTCTTGTTCTGGGAAATCTCAGCGTTGAAAAATGGCCCGCTCTTCTACAGTTACGAAAGGCAGGCTTGAGGAACGCACATAAATTGATAAATACCAGAGACTTGACCCTTTAGCCAAACAAGATGCAAACTTGGAGGAGGGGAGGGGGACAGCAATTCTCTCCCCTAATAGGATTGCCAAGTTCCCCCTGGTTACTGGCAGGGGATGGAGAGGAAGGGATGCCAGATTGAGGCTGGGAAACCCCTGGAGAATAAAGGGTGGAGCCCCGGGAGGACATAAACCCCAGTATGGCTCAGTGTCAGAGTCCCCCTACCTACACATCCCTTTTCTCCAGGGAAACTGGTCCATATAGTCTGGAGATGAGCTGTAATTCCAGGGGAGGATGGCATCCTTTCCCAGAAGGCTGCCTCTCAGAGTCAAACAAGATCACGAGAAGTCTGAGGCTGGGATTCCAGCATATTTTAAATTGTTAAATAGCAGCTGTGGGAAACCTCAATTCAGATTTAGCCAACAGAATAGGGGGAGGGCAGATCTAAGAATTTCCCCCTGTATAATTTTCCCGTTCTCAAATATTCATTCAATTGGAGGAAACGCAGCAGTCATAGGGAAGTTTAACATAAAACCCTAAAGATCTTCTGGAGGGCAAAGCTAAAGAATAATAAGAGCTTTTTTTATGTGCCCTCTTTTTTACTACCCAAAGGAGTCTCAAAGCGGCTTACAATCCTCTTCCCTTCCTCTCTCCACAACAGACACCCTGTGTGGTAAGTGAGGTTGAAAGAGCTCTGACAGCTCAGTCAGAACAGCACTATCAGGGCTGTGATAAGCCCAAGGTCACCCAGCTGGCTGCATGTGGAAGAGTGAAGAATCAAACCCGGCTGACCAGATTAGAGGCCACCTCTCTTAACCATTACACCAAGCTGGCTCTCCTTATAGCCTGCCCTATTCTCATAGGGACTCAAGGAGGATCACAACAAGGTGGGGCACTCAGCACAGCCATCAAAATGGAACATTCAGTAACCAATGCATTAGGATTTCGGAAGCCTGGAATCCCCATAAAGAATGGAAGCACAGCTTAAGCATTCCCATTAAGCGGTACAGAGATTACATAATAGGATCCAATTTACAATGAGCTATATGCAGCAGTACAGACCACAGTCCCAGCCATTCATCCCTTTAAGTATGTGAAACGTTTTGTACAGGGCAACCCTATTACCTGTGCATAAAAGCCCTCTTGAATACAATGGTTTTGCACAGTAGGCAGAAGGCCAGGTGAGTGGCCATTCCACAAGGCAAAAACCACAACGCAGAAAACTGTGTGCATGGGCAGTTCTTAGTTCTGCATATTTGCAGGCTGGACCCTGCTGAAGTCCTTGCTTACATAAGCCGAGCTGCTGTGTTGGAGTGTAGGGAGATAGGCAACCACACAGGAATTCCCGTTGTCTTCAAGGATGCCTGTTTACTGTGCAGAAGGTTGCAGGACCATTGAGCCTCTTGTGGCGCAGAGTGGTAAGGCAGCAGACATGCAGTCTGAAAGCTCTGCCCATGAGGCTGGGAGTTCAATCCCAGCAGCCGGCTCAAGGTTGACTCAGCCTTCCATCCTTCCGAGGTCAGTAAAATGAGTACTCAGCTTGCTGGGGGGTAAACGGTAATGACTGGGGAAGGCACTGGCAAACCACCCCATATTGAGTCTGCCATGAAAACGCTGGAGGGCGTCACCCCAAGGATCAGACATGACCCGGTGCTTGCACAGGGGATACCTTTACCTTTAGGCTGACCCAGGAGAGATTTTTTAATCTCTTTTGACATGATCCACACCATTGACTTGTCATTCTTCTATCACACACAGACATGGAAATTTCATTCCCCACCCCACCCCAGGACTTTAGTAACATCTCCCACCTAGAGAAAGGTGAAGCAAGTGTAGTCATTCAAGCCCCCAATTTACTGGTAAAAAAAAAACCTATTAAAGTATAAGATCCATTTAGGTTGCATGACCATTTCATTTGAGGTTTTGCTCTGCTTGGAGAGCGGGGGAGAGAGGATGCAGCTGGAGACCGGCAAAGAGCTTTCTTGTCAGCCGAAATTGCATTTCTGAAGTATTCATTTCCAATCCAGTGCAGCATCAGAGCTTCCCCCTCCCCCTTAAACTGGAGGTGAGAAAAAAAAATAAGGTCTGTTGGAACAGAGAATAGGAAGTGGCTTATATGCTGTGCTTCTGGACAGCCTTTGATGTAGGCTCATAACTTCAGAATGAGAATCACACAGAGATGGAAAAGACCACAAGGGGCCATCCAGTCCAGCCCTCCCCTACATATACACAGTCCCGACAGGGGCTCATCCAATCTCCTCCTAAAAAGTTCCAACAAGAGAGACCTCACCACCTTCTGAGGCAGGATATTCCATCTACAAACAGCCTCCACCATCAGAAAATGCTTTCTCATATTTGAGTGGAATCTCCATTCTTGTCATTTGGATCTTAGACCACGTCTCTAAATCTGCAGTGAACAAGTTGGCCCCCTCTTTGACATGACTCCCTTTTCCATAGTTCAACCCAGATATCCTGTCATAGAATCATAGAGTTGGAAGGGGTCATACAGGCCATCTAGTCCAGCCCCCTGCTCAACGCAGGATCAGCCCTAAGCATCCTAAAGCATCCAAGAAAAGTATGCATCCAACCTTTGCTTGAAGACTGCCAGTGAGGGGGAGCTCACCAGCTCCTTAGGCAGCCTATTCCACTGCTGAACTACTCTGACTGTGAAATTTTTTTTCCTGATATATAGCCTATATCGTTGTACTTGAAGTTTAAACCCATTACTGCGTGTCCTCTCCTCTGCAGCCAACAGAAACAGCATCCTGCCCTCCTCCAAGTGACAACCTTTCAAATACTTAAAGAGGGCTATCATGTCCCCTCTCAACCTCCTTTTCTCCAGGCTGAACATTCCCAAGTCCCTCAACCTATCTTCATAGTGCTTGGTCGCTTGGCCCCGGATTATCCTCGTCGCTCTCCTCTGTACCCTTTCACCCCTTGCCCTCCTCTTCTCCAAGCTACATGGACCCAACTCTCTCAACCTCTCCTTGTAAGGCATAGATTCCAACCCCACAATGATCCTAGCTGCCCTTTCCAACTTGTCAATATCCTCCTTGAAACTGTGACAAACTCAGACAGCTTTTCTGCATCCCACAACAGAGAAGCTAATGTGGAGAAGAAGAGGGACAAGGAGGACACAGCGATCAGCAGAAATGACCTCCTGTGTTGGTGTGAAGCGGGACATTGGCCTAATGTAGAAAGGCAGTGAGGTGCAGAATTAGCCTGCCGGGCTGGAGACACCCAGTTTCAGATACCCCTCAGCCACAAAGGTTGCTGTTTAATCTCCTCCAGTGTCAACCTTCATTCATTCCACTGAACACATGAAACTGCTTTATACTGAATCAGATTGTCAGTTGATCACGGTCAGTACTGTCTACTACACAGACTAACTCTCCAAGATTTGAGGGAGATTTCTTTCCTGTCACCTATGATCTGGTACTTTTAACTGGAGATGCCAAGGATCGAACCTGGGACTTCCTGCATGCCAAGCAGATGCTTTATGCCTGAGCCACTGTCCCTCCTCATTCATGTTCTTAGGAGCTGTTATGAATTCTCATGTCCAATTCTGTTTCTTCTCAGTTAAAAAAAAATCAACAGTGGAACTTTACCCCATCCAAATTGTTCTGTTCCAAAAGAGGAAAAAGCAAAATATTGAACTTGGGAGTAAAAAATGCCTGCCTCGCATTTCCCTCCCATAGAAAACAAGAATCTTTTCTCAATAAATTGAAGGCCCCGAGGCAAAATAAACATAGCTAGAGAGATTCACTTTAGGGGATTGTAAAGGATATCTTTCCAAGTCATGTTATGAATTTTACTGAGAAGCTGAGGAACTCTGGCCAAGGTGTTTCAAAGCTACAAAAGGGGATTATCACCAAATCAACATAAATACATCTACAGCAGATACAATATTTGCCTTCAAAACTCTGAAATATACATTCCTTGAAATGATGGTGGGTGGGCAGGTATCTCGGAGGGTTTGAAGGAAGACTCTTATGACCTCTCTAGGGCACCTGCAGTAGCAGACTCATGTCCCTTCTCTAGGGGAGCAATCCAGGGATGATGCACCAAGCACATCAGTGACTTGTGAGTGTTACTGTTTCTTTTCTCCAGTCTAGCCTCTATGTGGTCTTGCCTCAAGAGCTTCCTGGATAGCTCTCCTGACACTGCACTCTTGCCCTGCGGAGAAGCCATGTCCAACCAGCTTTGCTACAAAGGTAAGCCCCTCTTGCTTTGCTCTTCTGTCCTACTCAGTCCTTCAGTGTGATGTAGTGTAGTGGATAAAAATGGCAGTCTCTAATCAGGAGAGCTGGATTTGAATTCCCTACTCCTCCACATGAAGCCAGCTGGGTGACCTTGGTTCAGTTTAATTTCTCTCAAAGCTTTCTCAGCCCCCCCCCCCTCACAGGGGCCTGTTGTGGGGAAGAAGGGTAGGCACTCAGGTAGTAAAAAGCAGAGTACAAAGAACCAGCTCTTCTTCTGTCCCCTTTGAAGTTTCCTGGCCTGCTGCCAGGGCTGGTGGCTCTGTGTTCTGATTGGAGGATAAATGTGCTTTGTAAGAGGAAAAAGGAATTAGTGATGTTTTAGGATTTCTCACCACCCCCCCCATACTGTTTCAATCTCCCAAATCTCTGTTTCGATTTTATTTCTCCTTTGCGCAAATCAAACCATACTGTTTTGTTTCTATCCAGTTTTCTCTTTTCTTTCTCTAAGGCTTTCTTGTGAAATGTATGCAATCGTCAACATTATTGGTAAGTGAAGAAACCATTAAAAGTATGCTATAGGTATAAATTGTGTACACCGTGTTGTGCCGATACCGTACCGACTGCATATAAGAAACGCCTGTTTACAAAATGTAAATTAATATATAAAGCCAACTGTCAAAAGCAAGGAACCAAAACTATAAACACAAGTATGAATAGGTACACAAAGAAACAAAATGGGCAATATTCATTGGTATCTAAAATAAGCAGACAGTGCTCCCAAGAAGTAAAGGCAAATATGGCAAACTTCAAATATTTCTGACCCGTACACATTTTTGCTTTCTGTGCCATTTTTTCAGTTCAGTCTTAGGGTCGTGTTCACCAAGGATCTCAGCAGATCCCCTGTTCCAATCCCACTTAATGGTGCATGCATTCTGCCACTCCAGGAGATGGAGGAAAAACTCTTACCTTGAACGCCACCCGACAAGCCAATTCAGCCCAATCCAAAAGAGTTATGCATCCATTATGTACATTTGTGCTTTCCTGCCTGCCATTAAGGAGGAAATACTGCACACAGGCTCTTTCCGGAAGGGAAACTTTTATGACAAGCAGTAAAAAAAAGCTGCTTGACAGGATTCTGTGAGCAGGCATATGGCTCCATCCAGGAGGAGGTTTCCCTGAATAAGGTTGCCAATCTCCAGGTGGTGACTGGAGAGCTCCTGGGATTACAACTGATCTCCAGGAGACACGTGGCTACGTGGAACCTACATGAACTGGTATACTTGGACACAATGGTTGCTTTGGAAGGTAGACTCTAAGGCAGGCTTTCTCAGCCAGGGTTTTGTGATAGTCCATTGGTGTCAACCAGGCATGGAATGGAGGAAGAAGGGGGCCCATTCAGATGGCAGCAGTGGCCCTGGCCTCAACCAGATGCCTGGTGGAAAAGCACCATTTTACAGACCCTTCAAAGTTGTGTAAGTGTCTGCATCTCTACCAGCAGCTCATTCCACCTCTAAAGCATACCTGCGTCACCTGCGCTGGAAGCCACAGTCACCCTCATTTTTCTGAGATTCTATAGAGTTGACTGAGGGATCACTAAATATTGCAGAGGCTTGGAACAGAAGAACATAAGAGGTGCCCTGCAACCCTCTAGTCTAGAACAGGCCAGCACATTTCCCTGGTATTGCCATCTAGCACTAGATTGATTGCCTCTGAACATGAAGGTTGCCTTTAATCACCTCGGCTAGTAGCCATCGCTAGCCCTATATTCCATATGCAAAGGCTTCTTAAGGGGCATTTTTTATATATAGGAAAGGAGGAACAATCCTTAGACTGCAGGACTTCTATTAGTATGAGAGGGTCAAACAGCCTCTGCCCCTCTCCAGAGAGATCTGCTTTGGAGCTCTCCGAGGTCCTGCAGCCTGTGTCCGACTGATACTCTGACCTGCTGTCTGCTACCTCCTTTCCCCATCGATAGCAGTTGGCTTTTTCAGTGTGTGTTGCTTTTTTTCCGCATTAGTAAGGGATGGGATTTGATAATGGCTAACAGACCACTGCATGAGATCCCTCCCCTGGCACTGCTCTCTCCCACAACGTTAGAACTCCGAATTAGCCAACAAAACAGATAGATTCAGAACCAATTTTTTTAAGGAGCATTTTGGCAGTCTCTACATAATTCACCATCATCATCTTTAATCTTATAGCCCTCCCTTTCTCCTTGGCTTAGGGCAGGTAACATCAAAATTAGACAATACATTCAAATAAATTATAACAATCAACTAAATTAAATCTAAATTAGGTTTTCATTATAGCTGAAAATCTTGAGGCGGGGCTAGATCACTGCTTGGTGGGTTTCTTTAAGATGGTGCTCTGTTTCAGGTAGGGAGGACAGCATACCCTATTTCAGGTAGGGAGACCAATGTTAATTTCCTGGCCTGAACCATAGGCCAGGCGGAATAGTTCGGTCATGCAGGCCCTCCAAAGATGTTTAAAATTCCGAAGGATCCTGATCTCATTAGACAGAGCGTTCCACTAGGCTGGGGCCAAGGCCGAGAAAGCCCTGTCCCTGGTCAAGGCCAGTTTTACTTCCTTGGGGCTGGGGACCCTGAGCAAATTTTGTCATATGATCTTAGTGCTCTCTGGGGGACAAAGCAGAGGAGGCAGTTCCATAGATACAGGGGTCCCTGGCCGTCAAGGGCCTTGAACGTAAGAATCAGAACTTTGAACTTGATTCAGTCTCCAATCTGGGAAGCTGGGAGAGAACTCTCTGTTAGAAGATTTGATGATGGTCTTCACCTCAAATAACTTTCAAAGGGGATTAGACAAATTCTTGGAAGACAAGTCTGTCAATAGCTATTAGACATGATGGCTATGTGGAAACTTCATGTTCCGAAGTAGTTTGAATACTGGTTGCTGGGCAGGGAAAACAGTGGTTAAGAACTCTTGCCTTAAAGCCTTGCTCATGTGCGTTCCAGAAGCATTTGACTGTCCACCATAAGAAACTAGAGACTAGTCTAAGTGGGCTTCTGACCTGATTCAACAGGGCTCCTTTGGCATCCCTATCTCTTGACTTGGACCACTTCTTGAACACTACATTCCTAAGGCAAGAACAGATTTTTTTTTCATGGCAACAGCAAGGAAACAAGATTTAGCAAATTCATTCCACCTGATTGAACATTCCTGCTAACCACGGTGGTGTAATGATGGGTGTTTTTATTAAGCTACTGTGACCCGTGGAAAAAGAGGGGGGATGAGAATAGACAAGAAGAGAGTTCCAATAAAATAGTCCGTGGTTTATGCCATAACGTTCAGAAGTCTGGCCAGGTCTGCCGGAACAAGATACCCACTCATGTCACTGCTTATGCCCTTGAACCCAAACATTAACAGCTGTATTGTAGTCACCCCCCAAAATTGATTTACACATCTATATCTTCAAAGTATTATGCTTCAGTTGAAAGGGATATTAAGAAACCAATATAAAAGAACACACATCAGTCAAAACAAACACAATCAAGAGCATGAAATCCAATTGCTCACCTACTTGTCGGTGCAGGGACTGCAGAATGATGAGGACTGCAGAATGACAGTGACAGAGAGGTCTGCTGGACTTCCCCTGGCAAGCCATTCCAAAGAGCTGGGGCTACGGATGCTATTGAATTTCTCAGCTCTGCTCTTTTAACTAGAAAATCCATGTTTCCTTATTACTTGTCCCTTGAGTGAATGGAAACTTTGATTCTCTGTTCATGCTGTTTTCTGTGTCCTCACAAGGAACATTTCCCCATGAGATGTACCCATTTGTGAGCATCACTAAATCAAGCATTATAGCATTACTAGCAGAAAAGCCTGTTGTAGAAAACATACGACAGGTGCTAACATTCCCACAGGCAGGCCCACTAAGGCCTGGCAAAGCTGTGGTGGGTCTGCTCAGGGTGCAGGTGAGCGCTGGTGGTAGCCCCCTCCCCCCATGACCTGGGCCTGAAGTCCCAGGCTCTCCCCCTCCCTCCCAGCTCCCACTCACTAGCTGGCTTAACTTTCACAGTAAGTCCAGTAGTTAGAGGAGGATGTGGCCAGGGAGGGACAGCCTACTGGACAGAATGTTCGTTGGATGGATAGCCAATCAGGTAGGCAATGAGTCCACTCCTCCCACCACTCCAGTCAAGCTTTATTTATGTTACAGATAGTACAAATAACATCCATTGCATGCAGAAATAACAATATCAGATGTATTAAAAACACTCCCAAATATCTATAAAATATGAAGGAAACTACAAAATCAACAGCAAAAGAGACTGAGCCAAAACGTTTGACAAAAATATGACATATTACATATGCCGTAAATAGTTGGTATACGATCTGCAGGGTACGCAGCACAAGAGCCTGTCTCAGGATTTATGGGGCCCTAGCAGAGTACAATTGCAATGGAAGCAACCAGACTATGGATGGAAGGGCCACCCGCAGTTGAAAGGGGTGTCACTCAGAGTGTCCTTAAAGAGGAGGAAAAGGTGAAATGAGAGGCCATGGCCCTTATCCATGGGGGGAAGGCACCGTGCAGGCCCCCTGGAAGCACAGGACCCATAGAACATGCTACATGGATAAGCCAGCCCTGATCAAGAGGAAGATGCCTGTTTCCACACACGTGCCTCTCACTGGCTAAGTGGATTGTAGGCTCCCTACCGATCCCATTTGCATGCAGGGAAAAAAAGGGGATTGTTGCTGCCTCAGTGCTTGAAAAGAACTTTATAAAGTGCGCAGGGAGCAATACAACAGAGAATTTCCTAATGTGTTCTAAATTTGCTAATGCACGATTGCTCTGAATGGAGTCAATCTTCTCACCCTCTCCTCCCATCTTCGGCTATACATCTGAAATCGTTTTCATCTTCACCTGCTAAAATCTAAAGCTAGAAGCTTTTTTTTTTTTTTTTAAAGGTATTAAATATTTAGCAGCGGCATAAAGGCACCTTGGGATGAAAGCATCAAGGCGACAGGGCTGTCAGCGTCACCCTTCTTAATCATATTTCCGCGCAGAGAACAACAGAGGTCTTGTTGGCAAGGCAACTCCCAACTCGGCAATCAAAATAAAAAGTAGGTTGGTTCCAGATTTGGTTTCAAGGAACAGGCATTAAAGAGATCGATTGAGATATGGGTGTGGCTGAACAGGACGAGGGGGAGAAGGGGTGAACGCCTGACGTCTCTGCAATATTTTCCCAGTGCATTTCAGGTATCGGTGCCCTCTCAAAGTGAGGGTGAGCACTGCCTGATTTAACTGCCTGACCTGGATAGCCCAGGCAATTCCGCTCCCGTCTGATCTCAGAAGCTAAGTAGGTTCAGCTCTGGCGAGGATCCGGCAGAGCAACCTCCAAGGGATACCAGGGAAATGATGCCGCTGCTGATGATTATATTTCAGTTTATTACCTGCCACTCCCAAATGGCTCATGGTGGGTTGCATCATCATCAGTCTAAATAAAAACCCTAATAAACCCAATTAAAACCCATAGACATAAAAACATCACAATCCAAAAATCACAATATAAAAGAGAAGAAGAAATGGTGGAAAAACAATACAGACATATCCCTTGTCCCAATACAAAACTCAGAGGGAGGTGAGAAGAGGGGAGCAGATGAACCCGCAGCTGCCATGTTCAGCAGGGGGGGCCAAATCTTCCTTGGCATGCTGGCCTCAACCATAGACCTGGTGGAAGAGCTCCATTTTGCAGGCCCTGCGGAACACTGAAAGCTCCCACAGGGCTTGCAGCTCCTCTGGGAGCTCATTCCACCAGTTAGGGGCCAGGACTGAAAAGGCCCTGGCCCTAGTTGAGGCCAGGCACGTTTCCCTGGGGCCGGGAATGACCGGCAAATTAGAACCTGCAGTGCATAAGGCTCTGCGGGTGGGAGGGGAGTCATTGGGCAAAAGGCAGTCCCTCAGATAGGCGGGTCTCAGACCGCTTAGGGCCTTAAAGTTTAGTACCAATCCAGGCAACAATTGACAACCAATGTAGCTGCCTCAGCCTAGCTGGAAATGGGCCCTCCAAGGTGTTCCTGTGAGGACCCTAGCAGCTGCATTTTGGACCAGCTGTAATTTCTGGATCAAGCCCAAAGGCAGGCAATAGCAAATCACCTCCAAACATTTTAGGATCTCCTGGCTATTTTACATATCTGACACTTGATAATAATAAATAATACTGCTGGACCACATGTTCCCCTCACTGGGGGATGGAGAAGGAGCCTGAGGCTATGCACGGATCAGGATTAGTTGCAGTAAAGCACAGAGTTGAGCATCAGATCAGACAGAATGGCACCATCCATAGCAAGACCAAGAGTCAAGAAGCTGGGGAGTCAGGAATAGGCCTTGAGGCTGCCAGGCATGGCAGAAGTGTGGTTATGGTCAGGCCAGGTTGGGAATCCACAAGGAAGGCCAGGGCAGAGGAAAAGCACAAGGTCAAACAGGCAGGCATCAAGGACTAATTTTATTAGAGCTAAGACACATTGTCATGACAAATACTACATAGACTCGCATATAAGCCGAGGCACCTAATTTTACCGCAAAATCTGGGCAAACTTATTGACTCTCATATAAGCAGAGGTTGGAAAATGCAGCAGTTACTGGTAAATTTACATTAATTGAGGCACCAGTAGGTTAAATGTTTCTGAATACTTATTTCAAAGAAAAAACAGTCAACTAGCTCTGTAAGTGCAAAAGAGGGCCAGCAAACCAACAGTACCCAAAGTTTGAAACCTATTACAACAAGTACAACAGCTACCAAACTGGGAGAATGGACTACTCTAACTACAATTGCAGTGCCCCCCCCAGAACAAAACGCTGAAATAAAGAACTAAAAACTGAACACTGAAAGAAATGTAAAAATCAACTTTTAAAAGAAACACAACCCCAAGAAGAAAAGGCAAACAATGCTGCCCCTCAGAAAAAAGAACAAATAAACATTAGGAGAAACAGTAAATCCCAAAGCACCCTCAAAACCCACCCCACCCCACCCACATAAACCAAAAGAATAGTTTGGAAGAAGTGAAGGGAAAAGGGAAAAAAAGATCAGAGTCCCTCAGTCAAACCCTACTAGCAGCCATAGCAAGCAAGCTTCAGCTTGCAGGAGGCTTGCAGAAGCTATGTAACAATTGGCTGGAGCAGGCTTTTATTTCAAGTACCGTATATAGGGGTTTCCTATCTGTGGATGGGTTTTTGAGGAGGGAGGTCAGCATCTCATGATGTCATTGCCTGGCGGAACAGCTCCATTTTGCAGGCCATCCGGAATTGTTTAAGATTCCAGAGCACCCTGATCTCTTCAGTCAGAATATTCCACCAAGCTGGGGCCTAATGCTGTGCAGGAATCATGGAATAACTTTTCAAAATTAAAAAAAAAAAAGCCCTATGTATTTACCGATGCACCTCGGGACATCCATTGTCTTCTGTTATGCTAATTATTACAAGAGACTGACCCCCTGAGGTCATACAAAAATGAAAAGAGCAATTGAATAGTAATTAACTAGGTCTTCACCGAAGCCCTGTAATTACACTCTTTCTCCGTCAGACAACTGTTCAAATTGCTTCAAACCACTGGTTCTGATTATATCACCCTGCCCAGGAAACACTGTTTTTTCACGGGTCTGAAGTAAAGCAGATGTCACTTGTGGAAGGAACAGGCTGTTAAATGTCTATGCACAAAGAACAATATCATACAGAAACACGGGTTGGGGAGGGGAGAAAAAGTTGGGTGCCTAAAATGTGGGGAACCTTTGGTGTGAAAACAGCTCAAGACTTATTTTGCTAGGGCTCTTTGTGAAAGTTCTTCACTTTCTTGCATTGTTTTCCATTTCTAGCTATGCTGTGACTGTTTATGTGTACAAAAAAATCTTGAATGTATGAAGCTGTTTTTATTGAGTACAAATGCTTCTGAAGTTCTCTTAACTCTCGTTACCAGGCTGACCATACATATTCTTTTGAAAGGGACAGTCCCTTTTTTTTCACATTTCACATTTCTCAGCCATCCCCTCATTTTAATAAAAATGTGTTTCCCCCTCTTTAATAAAAGGTATATCTATGCTACTTGCTGTAGCATTATTTTTTGTCTTGTCTGCTTGCTAACCCATATCATTTTCATTTATGTTTCATTTCTATTAAACAGTTAGAATTTGTGCCTTGGCTGCAAAAGGTCAGAGAGCATGAGCAGCTGGTAAACTTGCAGCTGTGTGAGCCCCCTTGCCCCAATTCTTCTGACCTGCAGAGAGACAGAGAGAGAGACAGAGAGAGAGAAGGCCAGGAATTTATACTGTTAATTAATTTGCAGGTATGTAATGAGCCCAATGACTAAGGAAGAAATTCTATTTTAGGGTTTCCTTTTAGGGGCTGCTTTAATAAAGAGTAATTGAAGATATTTCTAAAGCTGAATTCTTCTGGCTTGCAGAGAGAGAGAGAGAGAAAGCCAAGACTTAAACTATCAATGTATTTGCAGGCCCAAGAATAACGGTCAGTTCAATATATTTATAAAGTTTTGTTTATTGTCTTACTTCCATTAATACAGAATATATAACCCCTGATCCATTTTTGCCTTGGTTCAAGAGTGGTGGACTCTAACCTGGAGAACCAGGTTTGATTTCCCACTTCTCCACATGCAGCCAGCAGGGGGACCTTGGGCTAGTCCCAGTTCTCTTAGGGCTATTCTCACAGAGCAGTTGTCTTAGAGCTCTCTCAGCCTCACCTACCTCACAGGGCATTTATTGGGGCGGGAGGAAGAGAAGATGATTGTCAGCTACTTTAAGGTAGTGCAAAGCAGGGTGGGGGGGGAGATTTAAAAAATCAGGCCTTCTGCTTCTAGCTCACCAGTATTCCTTTCAAAAATGGAGCAGCCAGATAAGTCGTCCTTATCACAAAGCCTGCGGATAGAATGTCCGCAGCAATTTGCTCGGGGGAAACCATGCCAGCAGGTGAAAAGTGGCTTATTGGGTCTTTTATGGTGCTAATGACTTCTCATTGAGGATATTTGTTGGCAGTTAACATCCTTCTGGATTAAATATCCTTGGCTTGGACTCGGTCCTTCCGACCTTCCATTCTTTGTTAGCTGCCAAGAAATCAAAATGGCCTCCATATGGGCTGTTAAACTCAACCAATGAAGCTTGGAGGTATATTAGTCCAGAGCAGATAAACCTTTTTAAAGGGGGAAAAAATAGGAAGACCTAAACCACCACCAATATTTTGCATATGAAAGCAAGGAAGGGCCTGGTCTACTTCTAAGTAGGGATGTTTCAATGTTTGCAGCATCCAAATTTCTCCTTTTCCTTTGGCGTTTCAGATGAGTGGGGGTTGTTTCCCAAGCAGAACCAGTGTATTAAGAAAACCTCTGAGATTTTTTTCCCCTCTTTGAAACTTTGGGGAGTGTTGCCTCTGTGCAGTTCGCCAGCGTCGTCTGCATTATAGATGACCTGTGCGTACGCTGGCAAACGCTGATCATGACGTGATTATGTTCCAGATTGTGCATTCAGCCTCTTTTTACTGGTACATTCCAGGACTCAGGAGCAAATGCAATTCATGCTTTATTGCAGGAGCTTATGAATGTGCACTACACATCAGTAAGCGGAAGGAAAGAGATGTAAAGTGAGCTGAAAGATGTTGCAAACTCAGCAGGATCAAATTCCAAAGTTAGAAATGGTCTCAGTGAGACTGGAATTCAAGGATGGAATGCAAGACGGGGAGAAGAGCCAGGATAATAATGGAACGATACAAGAGAAATCCACTTAGCCAAGGATCACTGCTTGAACACACATACACAAACTGCTCCACATGCTGTGTGACGATAATTAATGCTTGTAATCAGCTCCAGTGTGCCACGATTTAATAAGGACTCTATGGGTTATCTACAGTTCAAATGGTACTTCCGTGCATGAAACCAGTGGTGGTGGATGGAAAACGCTGTCAAGTGGCAGACCGTAGGGCTTTGAAGGCAAGAGACATCCAGGGGTGGTTTGCCCTTGCCTGCCTTCATGGTCTTCCATTCAAATACTGACCAGTGCCAACTCTGCTTAGCTTCTGAGATCTGGTGACATCGGGGCCTATTCCGCACATACAGGATAATGCACTTTCAATGTGCTTTGGCAGCTGGATTTTCCTGTGCAGAATGGGAAAATCTACTTCTAAAGTGCATTGAAAGTGCACTATCTATTGTGTGCAGAATAGGCCCAGGTCAGCCTAAGACATCCAGAGCATTCCAATCAGGAATTGAGACATGAGGTGCACAGAGGAAGGAACAGAGAGGCCCTGATTTGGCAATGCTCCCCTGAAGTGTTCTTTGGGGGACAATCTCCTTCTGGTTTAACTCCGACAGTTTCAAAAATTAATTCCAGAACTGGCCACGGTGTTTAGTTACTTCATTTCATTTGTATTTCCCCCACCCCCAGACTGGTATGCGACAAGTACAACATGCACAATAATAAAATACTGCCCAAAAAAGTGGATACATAGACCACATCCAGATTCATTGTCTGTGGTGTTTCACTGATCCACTTATGCAGTCATGGAATACAGCCAAAACATCACACCAGAAGAATGTCGATACATCTCCAGAGATAATTGCCTCAAGATGGCTTTTTTGCAGTTTATCAATGCACATATGTTCACTAACACTAAAAAAGGGGGGGAGATACCTATGAACTGAAAAAACGAAAAGAAATGGCAAGCAGGATATGCAGACAATAGTCCCTTAAAACATCAGAAATACAGATGGGAACAATGGAGCATTCCTAAGGCATCAGTTCCAGGTGATTCAGAAATCCAGGGAGAAATCTGAATGGGAAAAATGTTGAGAAACATCCCTAATAATTACATGCAGTGGTTTTGTTCTGAATCCAGGAAAGAATCTGCACTGGGTTTTTTATCCCCGGTGATCCCGAATTTTAAAAAGTCATCTACATGTTATTCAATTTCCAGTCTGATATTTAGCGCTTTAAATTTTCCCTCTGCAATGAATATGATGGATCTGCAGTGACCCTGCCTTTACTCCACGATATCTAGGAGTGGATATAACACGCTACATTTGATGAAACCTCTCCAAAAGCCCTAGTATTGTGTAGTCCTGTGTATGGCCACATTAACAACCTCCCCTGCAACTCCAACGCTGATGTAGCGAAGCTGTCTGTCACTGATTGGTCAGGGCGTCAGACATCAAAAATTCCTTATTACATTTTTTTAAAGGTGACTTACTTATTTGGAATATTTTTATACCACCTCTTCAGAGTCCTGCGCAAGGTGGCTTACAATTAAAAACACAAGCAGCATTTGGCAATAGCAAAACAAGGAAGCACAATGCATAAAGCTTTGTAGCAGCCCCCCCAAACAAAACCTTCTCTTTAATGAGAGCTGCTTCTTCTGAGTCATGAAAAATATCCTCAGCTACCCTTGCCAAGTTTTGCTCTGTCTTAGAAATGGTACACGGACTAGGAGGAGCGTTGGAATGGGGGCTATTGACTCAGCAACACAGGAAAATTCAAGGAAATAAACACTAAAAAAAAGCCTCAAGCAACTGTCTTCACAGTCTTTTCTTGAATATTCTAGGGAAAGCATAACCCACTTAGCAATAGCTCTGAGGCTACCTGTTGAGAGCTCAGCTTCAAAGGAGGAAGCAACTCAGTGGTAATGGATATCTATAAGTCCCCAGCATCAAAAGTTTAAGCATCTCAGCTAGAAGATGTTAAGAAAGATTTGGGATTTTTTTGCATGACAACTAGAAAAGGTTCTGACTGCCAGACTAGATAAGCAGCTAGAAGGATTGGTGGGTTCCATTTAACGCAGCTTCCTATGTTATCAGGGAAAGGCAATTGTTCACTGGCAATAGCGATATTTGATTCGTGCCTATAGGATCGGATATCTGGAAGTACACTACCTTTGAACTCCTGAACTACAGTGAAGACACCTAATCTCCAAGGCTAAGGTGAGTAGCTTCCTGTTCACCTGGCCTGAACTTTGCCTACTTGGTCCTTTAATGCAATTGCCTTCTAGTATTGATTACCAAGGTTTATCACTAGCTTAAGTCAGTGATGCAGGTAGGCAGTTTTAGATTCTGAAGGTAGTAATCCAGGCAGATTTGGATGCATTCAGTGAGCAAGAGTACAGTATTTCATCACACAACTACATCTGCACAGCAACTGTCAATAAATACCCATCAGTCACCCCCCCCCAATTTCTAAAAAAGAGCAGAGCAAAAAGAAATAAAAATCCCATTTGAGATATTTCGGAGACTTACTACTTAGGTGTCTATCTGCGCTGTTGGTGGCTGCTCACAAATGCTGCTAATTTTGCTAGGAGTTCTTGTGATCACTTCTCAAACTATGCCATAGTTAATGCTGTCCCTGAAAGGAGACAATTCCATCTAGTGACGTCTCTCATTTGAAAGATGCATCCAACTGCACAGGCAAAAGAAAAGAAAAAAATTGCAGGATGAACTGCCAGAATTTCATATGTTACATAGAAGTCCAACAATTGAATGCCCCAGCTATGATGCTGGGGGATACATGCCACCCTGGAAACTGAAAAGATATAGTTTTCAGATTGGAGGAAAGCTGTCAAAACCTGGCCTGGTGGATCAACCAGATATTGCATAGGTGTAGGGTTTTGTGCTTAACTAAGTTCACCATGGAACACAGAGGCAATCCCATCAGGAAACATTACACCAAGAGAGTTCATGCAAGGTAAGTTCCCCTGGCAATCTGTTGGTGTTGACGTTAGCAGCATGCTTAATAAAATAAAGACATATCTACTGACAGGAACATGATAGGACTTACCCCTTCTGCTTAAATGACCAAAGAAACGTTCCTGGGATCTTGGCACCATTCATATTTATTTTCCTATTGCCCCTGATCAGCTTGGAAGCATTCAGAACGGGAGATAAATTGTAGTTCACGCCAAGCATTTTTTCATCATTACTTGATAACACTGTGATTTGACAACCAAGGAGACTCTCAAGATGATAATAAGAGGCTAGCTGAAAATATGTTTATCCCACTTCCCATCAGGCCATTTGAACTTTGACCACTGTTCCAGTTGCCTGCCAATCTCTGTATGGCAAGATATCATCATTTTAATATCCAGCTTCATGCTTTGAATGACGGCAATTTATTGTAATTGCACACTTTCCCCCTTTTTCGGGCTGGCATTTTGCATTTATGTCAGGAAACGTTTCGCTGCTGCCACCCCTCCACTTGCAAGAGAGCAAAGGAACGCTGCAGTTGGGCTGAGGAGAATGCAAACCAGCCAATCAACATGGAGAATATTGAGAAGGTCAGACATGGAAGAGCTTCCCGCAATTCAGAAAGAACAGAAGAAGCAGAAACATTCAAAAGGGTGCCTTTGTGCTCGGGAACAGGGCAGAAGCAGAGATGACAGCGTGTCAGCTGTTTGATGTGTTCTGGAGAGACGCCAGTGGGTTTCCATACAAAACAGCAGAAGGAATGCAGACCTCATGCACTCTTTGCATGACTAGTAACCCACTCACCCCACAGCTGTGGAAATTGTGTAGTTGGGAGTGCCAATCACAGCTAAGGATGGACGCATCCCTCCTTTTGGGTCACTCAGTTGTTCCAAAAGTTGGCTCTGCTTTACATTCCGCTCTCCCTTCATGCAAGTCCAAATTAATTCCCCCAAAATGGAATGCATGCAGTTTTGCTGCCATGTTCAGTTCTTTCCGCTCCTTTTCATCCTTTCCTCTCCAGTGTTGATGATGCACATAGGCGCAGTGTTTAGTATAGCTAACAGTCCACATGACCATGTATTATTAAGATCCTTTCTGTGCAGTACTCTGTAGAGGCCCACCCTGGGAAACTATTGCAAGAACACCCATGGCCACAGCAAGACTTTTTAAAAAGTGTTTTATCAACATACAAGTGCCCATCAGCACTTTCAAGGGAGAGGAAGCAACCAGCAGCTGCAATCAGCTACAAAAGCACAGCACCCTGAGCAAAATTCAGACATAAGCTTAAAAACCGCATGTTCCAACTGTTGCCAGCTCCAGGTTGGGAAATACCTGGAGATTTGGGGTGTTGAGCCTGAGAAGGACATAATTTGGGGAGGGGAGGGATATCATTGGGGTATAATGCAATAGAGCTCACTTTCCAAATTGGCCATTTTCTCCAGGTGAACTGGGGGCTGGCAGCTCTAGTTCCAACTTCTAGAATATATACTGGAATTCAACAAAAGTGAAATGCAGCACTGTAATCCTCTTGTCCTCAGGAAATGTGTGCCGCACCTGGTTCCCTTCCATGGATCGGGCCTCTGAAAGTGAACATGATGTTAAGTTCTTTCTCTCTGCAATTTGTTGCAGCCTGGAAATAAAAATCAAAGGAATCTCTTGCAGACTATTTAAAAGCTGAGTTTAGTGCTCAAGATCTACAGTGGCAGAGAGACGAGAGTAGTTATATAGCTGTGCACCTCTGGTTCCAGCAAGGATGATAAAGCAGCTTTAATTATGGCTTTCATTACCTTTCCACCCTGGTGGCAAACACCTGAATGAATAGAAAAGAAGAGAAGGAGCTGTTTTTTTTTATACTTTGCTTTTCACTACTCAAAGGAGTCCCAAAGCAGCTTACAAACACCTCTCCTTTCCTCTGCCCGCAACAGACATCCTGTGGGGTCGGTGGGGCTGAGAGAGCTCTAAGGTTCTCTGTGAGAACAGCTCTAAGAGAACTGGGACTAGCCCAAAGTCACCCAGCTGGCTGCATGTAGAGGAGTAGAAAACAAATCCAGTCCCCCCGATTAGAGTCTGCTGCTCTTAACCACTACACCATTATTAGTAAATGACAATGTTTACAAGCAGGAAATGTTTCTAGATATAGGACAGAGGGGCTGCAGCAGTGTATTATGTTGGAACTTTGTGTAATGCAGTAGTTAAGAGCAGCAGCTTCTAATCTGGCAAGCCAGGTTTGATTCCCCTCTCTTCCAACTGGGTAACCTTGGGCTAGTCATGGTCCTGATAGTGCTGTTCTGACCAAGCAGTCCTGTTAGAGCTCTCAGCCTCACCTCCCTCACAGGGTAAGGCGATTTTAAGCTGCTTTGAGACTCCTTCAGGCAGTCAAAAGCAGGACAGAAAAACCAATTCTTCTTCTCCTTCCAAAAAACAGGCAACCAGGAGTCTTTTGCAGCTGGGTGTTTTACCTCTTGTTCAGGAATAGGACAGGGAGAAGTTTTCTGGATGACATCATGGGAGAAGCATCCTATCAGTCCCATTCACAGAAGGCTTTCAATGCAACTCTGCAGGACCAGTTTTTCCTAAGCTTGACCCTGGGGAGGGGTATCATCAGAATCAGGGGGTTGAAGCACCTTTCCTATGAGGAAAGACTTTTCAGTTTAGAAAAGAAGCAACTATTGGGGGCAGAGGACATGAAAGAGGTTTATAAAAGTACACACAGGGTAGTTGACAAAGAGACCTGTTTATTCTACTCCCCAAACACTCAAACTTGTGGGCCTTCAATGAAACTGATGGGCCGTAGGTTCAGGCCAGACTTGTTCTCTGTTGCACAGAGAGTGATTAAAATGTGTAATTCGCTGCCAGAGAATGTAGTGACGCCCACAGGGTTTGTTTTAAATACACTACATTTTTATCTTGCTGTTCTTCCAGGTAACTCAGGGCAGAATTAGGTACATGGGTCTCTTCTTGTTTATTTTTTCCCCCTTCCCTCACCAGAACTCTGTGAGGGGGGTTGGAATGAGAACTGACAAAGACTAGCCCATATCCTGCAAACTTCGCAGCCCAGGGGGGATTTGAATCTCCGGATCAGCCTGGTATAAATTATGCAGAATCTACAGCCCTTAAAAAAAAAAGAAGAAGAAGCTGCAAACATTTTGGATTTATCCTTCCAAAATGCCTGGAGAGCACAGGCGATAAAAATGATTTTCCAGTCGTGTTTTATTATTATCTAGTCAATTTGTTTTGGAGGAGTTTCCCACCCCCCACCCCCTTTCCTCTGCACACATCTCAGAAGGCCAGGACCAAAGAGAGTGAAGTAAATCTAATTAATTCTTCTCAAGGGTATTGACTGTCTGCTAAAGCAAAGTAATGTGGCATATGCTGCAGAAGCCTGTTACCAGCAAACTCAATTATCAGTTGCGGCAAAGCCTTCCTCAGCTCCGCCAAGGAAGGTTCATGGTGCTCTCACCTACTCCGCTTCTGCTTGCCAAGGACTGCTACTTAGAGTGGATCAAGTTCTGAGGCCTTCTCGCCTGCTGTCCAGAAGCAGTTTATCGTAGTAGTACATGCTACGGGCCCTGGAGTTCCAGAGGCCCTGTGGTGCCTTCACACTTTGATTGTTAGAGGGTCTTCATACTCATGTGGCTTGCAGACCATACAAAAAAGGGCAATACGCATGCTCAGCTTGTAACGAAGCTTGCACATCGCTCATTGAACATGTGCATGGACCACAAGCAGCATATGTGTGAAGGTCCCCTTAGATCAGTCTTTTACAACCTTTGGAGAAACCCCTGAAACATTTTTCAGGCTTCGAGGAGCCACAGAAGTGGTGACGCATCCCTTCAGAGAAGTGGGCACAGAAGTAAGGTACGAGAGCCAGACAATCAAATAATTTACTGTTTCTATTAGCAAGAAAGAGACTAGGCCTGTAGAGCCACAGGGAAACTGGACTCCAGTGATGTCAGCAGCCATCCAAACTTCTGGGGGAAAGGCTAACCCCTGGGGAGCTCTCACATAACCCCAGGGTTCCCTGAAACCCTGGTTGGGAGTTCCTGCCTTAGATATAAGGGCATTGTGCTTCCACACTCTGCAAAGTGAAGCTGTCCATAGTTCCAGCTACCTCTGGGAAGAGTGTCCCACTGTTACCCCATGAATCCTTAAACTGGGCCTGCTGCTGTGGTTAGCAAACTGGCCCTTGACTGAAGCCAAGGGAGGCCATCTTTCTACAAGGATGCCAACTCTGGTTTGAAAATACCTGGAGATTTAAAGGTTGAGTCTGATAGGGTGGGCTTTAGGGAGGAGAGAGGCCTCTACATGGAATAATGCCATGCATACAGTCCATCTTCAAAAGTAGGCATTTTTTTCCAGGAGAAGTGGAATAAATAATTTAAATTAAAATAATACTAAATTATAAAGCAATCTATGGATCCTCGATAATTTGGAAAATCTCCAGCCTTCACCTGGAGGTTGGCAACCCTATCTATGAATGACCCCCCCCCCCCAAGAAAAGAGGTCAAAATTCTCAAAGGGGAAGGACCCATTCCCCCCAAAAACATGCATAAAATCTGCATATTCTAACTGGCACACTTAGGTATGCCAGCTCTGGATTTTTTTTGGGGGGGGGGGTCCACCTGGCAAAGCAACCATTTTTTCCCCAGGTGAACTGATCTCTGTCACTTGGGGATCAGTTGTAACAGCAGATTTCCAGCTACCACTTGGAGGTTTGTAATTGTGACTCTGAATAATGTTTCCAAAAGTGCAAAAGAGTCAGTATCATAAAGACAGTCACAATAACCAAACAATGCTATACATTTGTGCAACAAGTGTGATTCAAAAAATAATTTGGGCAACAGTTGCCTGGATTATTTTTTATTTTTTCACACATTGAATTGTATTTATAATACACATATTTACAGTATTGTTTGTTTGGTTGTTATGACTCTATTTTGCACAGCTTCCTGTTTTCTGGTATTTTCCCTTTACTGTGTACCCCAGCTTTTGTTTGTTGTGCCACTTGGAGGTTGGCAAGCCCAGGCATGCTGCAAATGTCCATAGAATGACTATACTTTAAACAAAAATATAACTCACCGTAGCTCCAGCTCTGTCTGATATCCAGGCATTATTTGGGGATGAGGAACTTTCTTCCTGGCCACTGTGTTCCCTTCTCATGGCACAAAATTGTAAATTCACCCCAAACATTCTGGTTCTCTTGAAGAGCTCTTCTTCCAACTGCAAGGAGCCCACAGTCATGTCAGAATTGAGTTTCCACAGCCAATTCTGATTTTACTGGACAAGCAGACTCTGGACATATTTAAGGTCAAGTTTCAAAGGAGAAAAAATGTCCTCTGAAGAAAGAAAACAGCCCAGAGGAAAGGCCTTCTTCTGAAGAAAGCAAATTCTGACCACCTAACAAGCCTGGCAGGTGAACTGTGTTCTTCCCTTTGCTGAAGGGACTAAATGGTTGCAGCTGATAGGTTCACGTTCTGATTGCTCCTTCACAGAAAAAAACTCCCAACAGCAAATTGAATTTAAAGAGCCAGTTTGGTGTAATGGTTTAAGTTTAGAGCAATAGCCTCTAATCTGGAGAACCAGGTTTGATTCCCCACTCCTATACATGCAGGCAACTGAGTGAACTTTGGCCAGTCACAGTTCTCTCAGAGCTCTCTGAACCTCACCTATCTCACAGGCTATCTGTTGTGGGAAGAGGAAGGGTAGGTGATTGTAAGCCCCTTTGGATACTAAAAAGCAGGGTACAAAAAGCAGTTCCTAATGGAGCAGGGAGAAAGCTTCTGCGTCTTCTCTTTGCTATGCTAGGTTTGCCAGCTCTGTGGTGATTTGGGATGTGGAGCCTAAGGAGGGAGGGGTTAGAGGAGGGACAGGACCTCCATGGGATATATTTTCTACAGGGAATCGCATATCTATTAATTGGAGATCAGTTCTAATTCTAGGAGATCTCCAGGCCTGGCCTGGAGGTTGACAAGGTTTGCCAGTGTGTCATTCCTACTTGCAGGGAGTTTTAAAAAGATGAAGAGCCATTTTTTTCTGTACCCTGCTTTTCTCTACTCTCTCTAAAGAGTTGCAGAGTGGCTTACAATCCCCCTCTTCTCCCCACAACAGGCACCTTTTGAGGGAGGTGGGATCGAGGAAGCTCTGAGAGAACTTGGACTTGGCCAAAGTCACCCAGTAGGCCTTATGAGTCTCAAAGGGGCTTGCAGTCGCCCACCCTTCTTCTATCCTCCCAACAGGCACCTTGTGAGGAAGGTGGGACTGAGAAACTTCTGTGTCATTCAAAGGCCTCATGTCTCAAAGGGGCTTATAATTGCCCACCCTTCCTCTCCTCACAACAGACACCTTGTGAGGTAGTAAGAGGCTGAGAGTTCTGAAAGAGCTGTGACTGGCCCACGTTCCCCCCAAAAGGCCTCATGTGTCTCAAAGGGGCTTACAATCACCTTTCCTTCTTCTCCTCACAATAGACACCTTGTGAAGTACCGAGGGAGTTCTGAGAGAACTGACTGGCCCAAGGTCACCCAAAAGGCCTCATGAGTGACCTACAACCGCCTTCCCTTCTCCCCCTCACAAAAGGCACCTCATGAGGGAGGTGGTACTGAGAGCTCTGAGAGAACTGGGACTGGCCCAAGGTCACCTAAAAGGCCTCATGAGTGACCTACAACCGCCTTCCCTTCTCCCCCTCACAAAAGGCACCTCATGAGGGAGGTGGTACTGAGAGCTCTGAGAGAACTGGGACTGGCCCAAGGTTTCATGGGGAGGCGGCAGAGAGGAGAATCCAGTCCAGGTCTCCAAATTACAGTCCACAGCCTTAACAGCACTACGCCACACTGGCTTTTAAACTGAACATGTGCTCTTCCCCTCATAGTCTAGCCTGGCATGGTGCGGTCCCTCAGGCTTGGTCTCGGTTTTTAGTTGCCTGAGGGAGAAATGAGGGTCCTGAGGTAGTAGAATGGACTGCACCACTGCAGGCGGCGGGGGTGATTTCTGCTTCGGAAGTTCTTTTCACATAAGACTCCCCATTCCGTTGAAGTCAAAATGGAGGTCTGGGGGGGAGGTGGATTTGCTGCGCTGGTTTCCATTTTGCAGGGAGGTTCATATAATAAAAGGGAGAGGGTCCAAAAGGTTCTCCAGTATTATCTTCCACCTCAGTCTGGGCCGAAGGGAAACTATTGAGTTTTAGGGGGTATTGGGGTAGTTGAAGGATTGTTGGATTGTTTTTATGTATCGTTTTTACGGTCTATTTCATTGTTGCACACTGCCACGAGTCAGCTGGCTGAGAGTGCGCAGTTAACAAATGTAGTAATAAATAAAACAAATAAGGCTCTCGAGTGAATTGTACCATTTCAGACTGCTGAGAGACTTCCTTATATAGAATGTAAAAGACGGGAGCTGACAAAGGATCCCTGCAAATAAAAATAATTTACTTTGGCCTGGCTTGACACCTTAGGTCAAATGAATGAACCATTAAAGGAAAGAGGATTCCCTGCTGGCTAAAGGGAAGGAATAGCTGCAGGCCGTAGGTGTTTAGAGAACTTTCAGGGAAGCCCAATGAATACCGTGTGTATTTGGCAATAAATCATTACATTTCTCTTTACTTTGGCGTGTTCTTCATACGTGTAGCCTGTGGCTCATTAGAAGAGGTTCTGCCTGGCACACAGAAGGTCCCAGGCTCAATCCTCATCATCTCCAACTGAAAGGACCTGATAGCAAGCAACATGAAAGACCTCAGCCTGACACCCTGGAAAGCTGCTGCCAGTTTGAGTAGGTAATACAGATGGACTTTGATGGACTAAAGATCTGATTCAGTATAAGGCCTCTTCCAAGCAGAGGCCAGAGATCTCCCAGGCCTATTCTGCACACAGTAGATAATGCTCTTTCAATGCACTTTAGAAGTAGATTTTCCTGTTCCGCACAGGAAAATCCAGTGGCCTAAAGCACATTGCATACATCCTATTTGTGCTGAATGGGCCCCAGAATTATATCTGCTCTCCAAACTACAGAGTTCAGTTCCCCTTGAGGAACTGTCTGCTTTGTGCCTCCCTGCTCTTCCCAAGCTGTGCTCCCAAATCTCCAGGAATTTCTCAGTCCAGAGAAGGCAACCCTTCTTTCATAGGAACACCATAGAGGTGTAGAATACACACAGGACAATACTGAGAATGGTGGTCAGCAGAGTCATTGGCCTGGTCCCAGTTTTTACGTGAGAAAAGCACCCTGCCTTGTGTGCAGGTTGTTCATTCTTGGAGACTCTTACAGCTGGCCTGTGATGCCTCTCACGCAGTATAAGCAGACCTTAACCGGTAGCCTGGAGAGAAGGGCCCGTGTTAATCTTATGAGCTGCAATCCATCAAAACAGCACGGAACAGAGTATTGGCCAGATATTAATCAGGAACGTCGAGCGGGAGATGCCAGCTTCTGTTCCGACATGGGTCTTATGTTGCTAGCAGAAAACCACATTTGACATGTAATTCAATTCTCATGATATTTTTTTTTGTGGCAATGAGAAATAAGAACAAAACACATACAACACCAAGGCACAAAAGTGCCTGAAGATTTTATCCACTACCTGGCTGCAGTTATGGTTCACCAGAGGAATCCACTTGTTCATTAACTTCATTTATACCCAGTTTCTCCCCAGTGAGGACCCAAAAGGTGCTTGCATTGTGCAGATGGCAGGGTGAGCTGAGGCCTGGCCTGCAACAATAATATAATGGTATGGAATCAATGAGATATAATGACATAGAGTCTATCTTCTAAAACCGTCATTTTCTCCAGGTGAACTGATCTCCATCAGTTGTAATCCCAGTAGATCTCTAGACAACACCTAGAAGGTGGCAAGCCATAGCCTTCTCTCCAGTTCTGTTCCCTCATCTCACACAGATGAAGAAGAAGAAGAAGAAGAAGAAGAAGAAGAAGAAGAAGAAGAAGAAGAAGAAGAACAACAACAACAACAACAACAACAACAACAACAACAACAACAACAACAACAACAACAACAACAACAACAACAACAACAACAACAACAACAACAACAACAACAACAACAACAACAACAACAACAACAACAGCTGGTTTTTATATCCTGCTTTTTACTCTCGGAAGGAGTCTCAAAGCGGCTGACAATCGCCTTCCTTTCCTCTCCCCACAACAGACATCCTGTGACGCAGGTGGAGCTGTTCTGGCAGGCCTGCTCAATCAAAACAGCACTATCAGGACTGTGACTAGCCCAAGACCACCCAGCTGGCTGCATGTGGGGGAGCGGGGAACCAAACCTGGCTTGCCAGATTGGAAGCCGCCGCTCTTACCCACTACACCAAACAAAGATTAATTAGTGTGTGCAGGGATGGACTTTTTTTCTTTTTTTTAAAGCAAAGGTTAGATGACCTTCAGTCTCTTGGTGGCAAGCTCTCTGGGGCCTCAAACATTTGCAACCGGATGCTCCACAGGCATAGGAAAATATGTCTTAATAGTATTTAGATCCCTCCTGCTGACGAGCGGCTGCATTTCCCCCCGAATTAGAACCTGTGGGCAAAATCAGATAAAGAGATGGGAATAAATGATGTGAACAAAGGGCATCCAAGAGTATCATTTAAATGGTTATCGAGTGCGAGCATACGAAAAACCCAAAGAGCCACAGCATGAAAACATATTTAATAAGGAGAGATAATGAGACTGCAGAGTTAGTGGTGCGATTTAGATGAAGAATATCTATGGAGGGGGTTAAGTTTGCTTTGCTGTTTTCAAGTTAGCGATCTGGCATAAGATCCACAGAGAAGAGTAATAGGAATTAATATTTCTAATACTAACATGTGTTGATATTAGGGGTCAGGTTACCAACCTCCAGGTTACCCCCCCCTTTTTTTTTTCAAAGCTGCATTGAGACTCCTTCTGGTGGTGAAAAGCAAAGTATTAAAATCACTTCTTTTAGTACTGAGCGTGGCCTGCTTTGTAACACATAGGTCCTTTGGTGGTGAAGGTCAAACTAGATCTTGAAAAGGAATCTCTTCCCGTGACACAGATTTGATATCCCTAAGCCCTCTACATCAGGGGTAGTCAACCTGTGGTCCTCCAGATGTTCATGGACTACAATTCCCATGAGCCCCTGCCAGCATTTGCTGGCAGGGGTTCATGGGAATTGTATTCCATGGACATCTGGAGGACCACAGGTTGACTACCCCTGCTCTACATATCCACTACTCCTTCCTGGCTGTGTAGGTATAGCTGTAATTCTGCCAAGAACGGAGCAGGAAGTACCATCAATCTCGGCCAACTTATGGAGAACATATACGACAGGCTGTCTCTTTTTCATTCGTGAAACCCTGGGGTTTCTTGATGGCCCTGGAAGGGTTTCCTGAATGGGTGGGAGTTAATTAATTAATATATATTTTAAACATTTGCTAAACATTTATCGGGTGATATGACTGTATATAGTCGTGTCAACCCGCCCTCCACTCCCAAAATGGCCAATGATGGGCCTGGAGGGGGTGGGAAGGGGAGGGGCCCTAGGTGGGCGTGTCCATAGCTACGCATTCCAACCATATTCTGCATGATTACGCCACTTTTAGAGTTTCTTGAAGCCTGAAGAATGTTTCAGGGGTATCTCAATGGTAAAAAATTCGAGAAAGGCTGGTATGGGGTTTTCAAGTCAAGAGGGAAGTAGAGGTAGTTAGCCATTCCCTGCAGCAACCCTGGATTTCCTTGGTGGTCTTCCATCCAAGTTCTAAGGTGGGGCGGCTCTACTTAGCTTCCAAGATTTGACAGGATCAGACTATCCAGGACATGACCCCTCCATAAACCTCGGAAGGACGGCAGCATCTGTCGGCCATCAGAAACTGCACTGCAGTGAAGGAAGATGTCTGGCGACAATTATTTATATCTTGACAATGCACCTGCATTGCTCGCGAAATAGGAAGGCGTTAGGAGAACGGCCTATCCAGGGGGAGCTCAGAACAGCAGGAGAAGTCACTGCCTCAACTGTGTGAACATGGCCGGTGTGACTGCTGCTGCTTCTCGGTGGGCTTTGAGGGGAAACAGCTGGAAATTGATGAATAACACCTGGGCCATTTGGGTGGACCGGAGATTACACCAGAGAGTGTAAGGGCCTAGCTGGGGGTCTATTAATCGTCAGGTGTCATTACTGAGGGCCTGGCCTAGCCCACATTCATAAAATAAGAACAGAAGCATTCCAATACTCTGTGTCACACAGCAGCCCAAACCCAGGGGCCACCAGGAGGTCCACCAGTGGAGCTAGAACTCCAGAAGCCCTCCCACTGCTACTCCTCAAGCACAAGAACACAGAGCATTACCATCTGGTCCAATACTGTGTCACATAATGGTCAAAACTCAGGTGCCATCAAGAGGTCTACTAGCAGGGCCAGAACTCCAGAAGCTCTCCCACTGTTGCCTCCCAGGCACCCAGAATGCAGAGCATCATTCACCCAGACATAAGTGAAGCCACGCTGGATCAGGCCAATGGCCCAATCCAGTCCAACGCTCTGTGTCACACAGTGGGCAGAATTACACCTGATCTCTTGATTCATTGGGATATATGGCTGTCATAAATGGCTCCGAATGGTGGGGTAGCTCCTCCACAAAGCGAGCTGCTCAAATTTCCAGTGGCTCTGAGAATGTGAGGTTTTTTTATTGTCTTTTAGGATTGTGGTAATTTGTAGGGATATGCAGAAAAATCCTAGATTAATTTTTAAAAGGTTTTGCTATTTTATTGCACCTGTTTCTTCTTGGCCTTATGCTCAAGGCAGGGCCCCTTTTAAAATCTTTTCAACAAGGCCTGTTGCTTTTTTTTCAAGTGTGATTTTATTTCATCTTTAATCTTGCAGGATACAAGAGCTTAGCTTAGGGGAAGGATCGATATATATTTTTTTAACTCAAAGTATCTCCCCGGCTTTCTAACAAAAGAGAGCACTTTCAGCCAAGCCCGTAATAATGATCACCAATCTGGAAGGTTTGGACTCCCTTGAAAAGTGAACCATGGTATGTAGCCATCGCATTTATAGCTACTGCAATGCTCAAACTACCTTTTCAGCACTGGGCAAGATTCTTCTTTGTTTGGATGATTGACTCAAAGATTTGTTTCCCTTTGTACAGGGCAGCTTTTAATAACAGCTCTTTTCTTTCTCCGCAAACCGTAGAGACAGTTGTAGAAACAAATGCCCTTGGGCTGCAATCAGCGGGATTCATTGGTATACTGCTCAGCAGTATCATAATTGACAGAAGAAGAAGAGGAGGAGGAGAAGGAGAAGAGGAAGAGGAGAAGGAAGAGGAAGAAGAAAAGGAAGAAGAGGAAGAAGATGAAGACGAGGAGGAAGAAGCAATAGCTTTTTATACTCTGCTTTTCACTGTGCAAAGGAGTCCTAAATCCTTTTTCTTCCTCTCCCCACAACAGATACCCTGTGAGATCGGCAGGGCGGAGAGAGCTCTAAAAGAACAGCCATAAGAGATCTAGGACTGGCTCAATGACTTCCAGATGGCTGCATGAGGAGGAGTGGGAAATCAAACCCAGTTCTCCAGATTAGAGTCTGTCACTCTCGAACCAAGGCTAGGCAAACATATTTATGCATTTGTTTCTTGGTTTAAATATGTCTACTCTCCCCCGGAGGAAATGGGTGTCTTGGAGGGTGGACTCCACAGCATTATACAACCACGAGGTCCCTCCCTGCCCCAGATCCTGCCCACTCCAGGTATTTCCCAACCCAGAGCTGGCAACCCTACTTTCAGGAAAATGGCTCAGTGGAATGAGATTTATTTTTATTATCCCAGGCAGCAGCAAGCATTCAAAACTGAGCCCTCTGTTGCTCTGCCTCTAGGTTTTCAAGCTTGTGAGGGTTTGCCCCTCTCCCCATTCATTTTCTTCCCACCTACTCTGGACCCGGTTATCTCATTTTTCCAGCTCATTTAAACTGTTTTTATTGAGTTGATCTTTGCTTTCTTTCCCTGCCTCTCTGCTTTGTACACGTGCATTAGTTCCCCCTACTTCTGGCCATGTCGGGCACCTGTGATTATACCCTTCGGCGCTGTTTCTTTTTTAATGCAGTCTCATGTGGCAGTGCGTAATAACAGGGTGGGGAAGAGCTGGCTGACAGCTGCTTTGATAAAAGAGGTGGGGAAGACTCAATCCGGGCCTCCTTTAAATTCATGCCTGACACAGAAAAACCTGCTAGGGCACTCATGCCCCGATCAAAACTTCCAATTTCTACCTGTAATTATCACCTTCTTGCTTTCCCTGTGCCAAGCCATCAGCTATCTCTTGGTGAAAAAAATTGGGACAGTGCCCTCTCCAGCGAGAGAGAAAACTCTGAATAGCATTGTTAAGAGGCCTTTTCTTAATACAGCTGCCTGTCACGAACCAGGGCTACTCCCTCGTAGGGAGACCAGACAACTGAGACATTCTTCACAGAAAAGAGTTCAGTGCTGTTTATTGGGTCCAAGTGGGTACATCTGGAAACTTCGTGGCAGAAAGTCTATTGTTAAGAATGACTGGCTTGACCACTCTTAGGATATAGACTCCACTCTGCCCCCAACAGCCCTGTCGACCTCACTGAGTGTCTGTTTAAGAGGGAGGAAGGGAAGGCTATTGTAAGCCATTTTTGAGTTACACATATGAGGCCTGTTGTGACTTTGGGCCAGTCACAGTTTCTCTCAGTGCTTTCTCAGTTCTCACCTTTCTTTCTTTCTTTCTTTCTTTCTTTCTTTCTTTCTTTCTTTCTTTCTTTCTTTCTTTCTTTCTTTCTTTCTTTCTTTCTTTCTTTCTTTCTTTCTTTCTTTCTTTCTTCCTTCCTTCCTTCCTTCCTTCCTTCCTTCCTTTCTTTCTTTCTTTCTTTCTTTCTTCCTTCCTTCCTTCCTTCCTTCCTTCCTTTCTTCCTTCCTTCCTTCCTTCCTTCCTTCCTTCCTCTTTACCTTCTTTCTTCCTTCCTTCCTTCCTTCCTTCCTTCCTTCCTTCCTTCCTTCCTTCCTTCCTTCCTTCCTTCCTTCCTTCTTTCTTTCTTTCTTTCTTCCTTCCTTCCTTCCTTCCTTCCTTCCTTCCTTCCTTCCTTCCTTCCTTCCTTCCTTCCTTCCTTCCTTCCTTCCTTCCTCTTTGCCTTCTTTCTTTCCTTCTTTCTTTCTCAACAATAACGGGAACGATAACTATCTTACAGGGTATCTGTTGCTGGGAGAGAAGTTTAGGTAGTTGTAAGCCACTTTGAGACTCTTTCAGGTAGTAAACAGTGGAGTACAAAATCTCTCTCTCATATACCTAGATTTCTGAATTTCATTAGCCCAGCTGTCCACTGACGGGAGGTTTAGCTACACAGAGGTAATGAAGGCTCAATTTCTTCCGCTAATTCAGAATAATCTTACCACTGGCTCCAGGTCCCCCGAATAAGAATAGCAAAATGAGCCACTACTTACTCAGCAGCAGCTGTGAACCATGTCCCTCATTAGTCATTACAGGGTGGGGAGGGATGGGGTTAGAAGCTCCAGCTTCGAGCCTTCAACGATATTGATGCAGCAAAGGGGGGAAATGACACGCATAACGGCAAAACAAGGCATGCTTTTTTGCAAGAGGTGACCGAGAAACAAAGGGACAGAACGTTGCACCTTGAGAAAGGTAATGCAGTTTCAGAAAAGGGGAGTGGACTTTTGGCAGGGATCTTTTATTATCCCCCCTCCCCCTTTACTGCACTGATGATTCCATCTAAAGCCAGAAAAAGAGGAAAGTGGATGACCTTTCCAGCCACTCAGTTAAGCTGAGAGACTATATTTGCGACTGCATACGTACGGAGTTTTTGAAATTGTTTAGAGTTCTGCAATAAAGTATGTCAATTTCCACTACAAGAGCAGCTGAATTGGGGGATCCAGCATAAATTATGCAAATGAGGAAGAGTTTGCATTCATTTTGTGGGATTGCGGAATTTATTCTGCTGCTTGCTGGTTATGAAGAGAGGCATCCATGACCCCAGTGCACTGGAAATGTTTCTGAAGAATGGCCTTCATCTGTCTCCCACATATTTACCCTTCTCTTCCTCTAAACTCAAGGTGACATTTACAATAACCCCTCCTTCACTGGATCCTCTGAATATTCCTGTGAGCTGTGTTAGACTAGGGGAGGAATTGTCACTCAAGAAGATGGTAAATCCTCACAGGTGATACAAAGATGGTGTTATCCATCTTCTGTACTATAAATAAAGCCGGAGAGGGATGGTGGGAGGAGTTGGGACTCATTGCCTACCTGATTGGGCCCCTGAGGAGTCACTCGCCCTGGAGCACCAATCAGGCAGGGAATGGCCTGGCAAGGTGTCGCAGGACTGCCAGGAGGGGTTGTGGTGAATGCTAGAGGCCATTTTATTTTGTATACCATGGGCTTTTCTGCTAGTTTATCATAATTCCAGATGAGTACAATTCCTAGAGCTACCCAGAGGTGAAAAAGGGAGCTCTTAGAATTGCCAGAAACTGTATGGTAAAACCAGAAATGTTTGCCATAGAGTTTCCATTGATTCCCAGAGCTACCCTTTTCACTTCTGGGTAGCTCTAGAATCAACAAGAACTTTATGGTAACAACGTCCTATAAGTACCCAAAGCCTTATTTTTACATTTCTCTCCCCCACTGCTGCCTCGTGCCCCCACTGGATGTTCAGCAGCCCTGGAATTACATCTGAGAGAAATGGAAAATCTTAATGATAGAAAACAAGGAAGGAACTGTAGTCATTTTCAGCAAGTATTTTGATACCCAAGACAAACCTGCTGAAGAAAGCACTTCAGCAAGCAAGACTTGGGGTGAAACACCAACAACCATTCTAAGCAGAGTTATGCCAGTTTAATGTAGTGGTTAGGAGTGCGGATTTCTAATGTGACAAGCCAGGTTTGATTCCCTGCTCCTCTTCCACATGCAGCCAGCTGGGTGACCCTGGGCTCACCACAGCACTGAGAAAGCTGTTCTGACCAAGCAGTAATATTAGGGCTCTGTCAGCCTCCCCTCCCTCACAGGGTATCTGTTGTGGGGAGAGAAAAGGGAAGGTGGTTGGAAGCTGTTTGAGACTCCTTCAGGTAGAGAAAAGCGGCATATAAGAACCAACTCTTCTTCTTCTTCTCTACCCACTCAAGTCAGCAGGCTTAGAAGAGAGTCACTCTGCCTAGAAGGGCACTGGGAGCATCTTCTCCATTCTGTACCTGCTGCTCCTGAAGCCGGGCTCAGTAGATCACAGGTTGAAGAGCTATCCCCTTTATAGCAGGCAATCTTGTCTAATTACAGGTTTCTAGCAATTAAAGCAGCCTTTTCCTCCAGTGGTATTATATAAGACGATCATACCTTCACGGAAGAGCAGGGGGGAGGGGGGGGGGAAGATACGCACAAGCAGAACAAACAGTGATTATAAATCACCCCTTCAGAAGAATAACATTATCAAGAGAGTGAGAAGGGTCTTTATAAAGACGTCAATCAAACGTTCCCGGCTTATGTCTGACAGCTGTCTTTATCAAGTGGTTCATCAAGCCTTTGGGAGCTTGGCTTTTCTGCCCCCCCTGCTGTTTTTACAGTGGAAGGGAGGGAGCTCTTCTAAGCCTGGAAGCAGAAAAACCAAGTCCCTCCCCACCCCCTTCACTGAGGACAGAAGAAGAGACCTGCTGGATCAGACCAAAGGCCCGTCTACGCCTGAATCTCAGACTTTATTTGCACCATGACATGGTTTCCCTTGTCTGATGAGCTTCTGTCACTACGTGCCCTCTTTTTCCTGCACCCAATGGCTCAAAGCAGAACCTGAAATCCCCTCTCCCCCCCCCCCCGCACATACCATCCACCGTCATTGCCCACCCGACAACTGGCATTTAGCGATTAGGGTGCCATGCCTCCCGCCTCTCTTTGCAACCATGCAGGGGAGTGGTTAAGAATGTCAGATTAGGTCTGGAAGACGTGAGTTCAAATCCTCACTCATGCCACAGGAAGCTCACTAGGTGACCTTGGGCCTGTCCCACTCTCTGAGTGGCATTCCCCACTGCTTCTCAGCTGGCCGGGAGGGAAAACTGTACCAATACAGGGAGGGTGGCATCAGTCCAGCTGTTACCTGGCAAGCAACTTCCCCGGCTCCAAGGTTTGCCCATGCAACATGCTCTCGATGGGTCTCCCAGGGTTATTGAGGTGGCGCTCACCATGGGCACACGGCATTACTTTGCTCTGGATTGCACTGTTCATCGTCTTTGGGTCCCCACTGTGGCTTCAGTTGGAGGAGGCACGAATGAACTGGGACCGCTTTGGGGGGATTTGCCAATGAGGTTTGGAGCTTGCGTTCCAAAGCTGTCGGTGGCCAGGGCTACACTGATTTGATTTATCTGAGCATCCCAATGTCCCACCGGTCGCTAGGCAACCCGGCTCCCGACTCCGCTCGGCTTCGCTCCTGGGAGTAATACTGTGAGTGATATTGCTTTGTGGGTATGAAACTAAATGGACCATGGGCACCATTTGTAGGCAGGGGGGGAATGTATGTTTTGAGTAAGTAGAAGGACATCTATTTACTGGGGAGTATCAACAGGACAATTTCCCTGCCTCCCTCGTAATTATAGAGGTGAGTTGCGGCACACTGAATCCCCACGCCAGCTCTAGTGGGGATCCTAAAAGAATCATTGTCTTGGATCAAGTCTCATGGGTCATACAGTTAAATGTCCAGGCTTTATCCTACCTTGCAATGCAGAGAGGGAGGAGGAACTGCAGGGTTTGACACAGCTGGACTTTGTCAACATCTGTAGTTTGGGCACTACTTTGCCCTACTGAAGTCCCTCCCCTCCCCGATTCACACCCTTCCCAGGCCCCCAAATTTCCCAACCCAGAATTGACAAACTTGTTCACTGCCCACAGTCCCTGGGATTGAAACTGCTTCCTGTCTTAAACACTTCAAGACACTTCCTGTCTTCCTGGCTTGACCTCTTCCTGTCATGTAACTTCCTTTTATACAGATGCCACCTATTGTGTGGGTGTGTGGGGGCGTTGTGGGTCATGTGTTTGGAAATGTCAAAGTTCACTGCAGTTTGGTAATAATAATTAGGACTGAACCAAACGTTTCCCCTCCTTAGGTCTAAACTAGATGTTGTACGTAGGGTTGGGAGCTGTGGACTGTGACATTCTGGAAAATATGGGAGAGGGCTTTGGGGGAGGAGAGAGACCTCAGCAGGGCATAATGCCATAGAGCAGTGGTGGCCAAATTGTGACTCTCCAGATGTCCATGGACTACAATGATCATGAGTCCCTGCCAGTGTAGCCAATTGACAGGGGCTCATGGTAACTGTAGACCATAGACATTTAGAGACCCACAGTTTGGCCACACCTGCTATAGAATCTAGCCTCCAAGGAAGCCATTTTCTCAATGGGAAGTGATCATTTGTCATCTGGAGGGCAGATGTAATTTTGAGAGGTTGCCAGGCACCACCAGGAAGTTGGCAACCCTACTTAAAGGGTTGGGGCACAGGTGCCTGTACCTGTTTGCTGTCACCCCTAAGAACTGTGCATCTTACCTTAGCATTCCTCCATCGCTCTGTCGTGCTCTGGAACGCTGCCTGGGAGGAGGCAAGACTTCCAGCTTCCCCCTGCACCGTTTTCGCCAGTGGAGCTGCCTTGAGCAATTTTATGGATTTGTTTATTCTTGCTTTAAAGTATTTCTCTCCTGTACTCTGGGGGCTGCTCACAGCAGAGGGAAAAGCCATAAAACCCATCGAAGCAGCCCCATCGGGGATATGTAAACCAACAGCACGACCTTCCAGAGCAAAACCAGATAAACCAGAAGATCCATCGGTTAAAATGTTCGGTAAAAGCCAAATCACTAGAAGCTTTATTAACAAAATTATAGGGGGGAAGGAGGGATAGAAAATGAAAGGAAAAGAATACAGTCAAATAATGGATGGACAGATGGATGGATCGATCTGGTAAATTAAGGGAATAATTCTGGGATTGAATGTGTTAGTAAAAGTGTCATATAATGACAGAAAGATTCTTGAAGTGTTTACATTGTAGGATTTTGCATCCTGTTTTTAATCCTGAAGCTTCAGTATTTCCATTCATTCTGGGTTGCCCTAAATTACACCCCTTTCTCACTTTTGTCTTGTCTCTGTCTTCTTTCTCTTTGGTTCTTGACTTGCCTTATTTCTTTGCTTTGCCTTTTGGGTTATCACTTGGGGGAAATTGTAATTAGGGAAGTGAAAATGGGGTGCCATTTTGTTCTTCATATCGCATCTGTTTAAGAAAAGCAATTCATGATTGCAATAAAATGGCAAAAAGTAAGGGCAGAAGGAACAAACATTGCTAAGGAAGGGTAGGAACAATGGGCTAACCCTTGGGAGCATCTTACAGGAAGAGGAGCTCAGACAGAGTTGTCCAATAGCTATCCATTGTGGCTCAGTGGGAAAGCATCCCAAGCATCTCTTGTTGAAAGCACCAGGCAACAGGGGATGTGAAAGACCTCAGCAAGAGGCTCTGGAGAACTATGACCATTCTGCGTAGACAATACTGGTCTGATTCTGACTCTTTGGCAATTTACCCAGTTAGATTCTGGGCCCTGGAACCTTGTTCAGTGTTCAAAACTAGGCTACACTGACAGAAAATGATCCTGGGAAATTACCCTCTCAGCTCACTTTCCTGAGTGATTAAGTCCACCTAAACCAAATGAGGCAAATGCTTGTCTGCCATAGCTTTAAATGTCTCTAGTGAGATGATAGTAAGTCAAGGAGGAAAACTGAAAGAGCCTCTCCAGGATTGATGAAGAGGAATTAATTCTGGCAGGTTCAATTGGAAGTCTTCATTCCCATCTTAGGTCCACAGGCAGACAGAATAAAAGACAGGGGAAGGATGAGAACCAGAGAAAGGCTTAGAGAATGATTTAAAATTAACAAGACAAAAGATCCCATTTTCCCCAGCTGCCCACCAGACAACTGACTGTTCTGCTCCGGAAGCATCACATGCCTGCCATCACAGCTTCACCACTAATTTTAAAGTCAGGCACTAGAGCGGTGCCTTTGGGCAGAGGGTAGGCTGCCAAGGCAACAACTGTAGGCTAGCCTTGGCTTCAAACTTGGTTCAGCCGTGAAGAGATAGGATTTTCAGGACCTAGGACAGCTACCAGATAGCTCAGGCGTTGCTCTGGCAAAAATGGAAAGATATCCAAGCCTATGAGTATCGCTGCAGCTTCTGATAATTAGGGATGCTCAGACAACTCTGGGATTGGCTCATGCCCTATTTGCCAGCCTTGAACAGGCAGTCAATTTTTTGAGCGACTATCAGCTGCTCACGAACTGATTCATGGCTGTTTAGCAGGTTGCTTCGCTGCACATTCCCTCCTAACTGTACCACCCAGTCCAATTGGCTTCTCACTCGTGTGTTTATTCATACAGCCTGATTGGGTTCTTCTTCCTCTTTCTTTGCTGCAAGGCAGCTCCAGTTGGCAAGCAGTTGCTTAAACGTGTGTGAGTCAAGTGCTGTCAAGTCACAACTGACTTATGGTGACCCTGTACGGTTTTCAAGGCAGGAGCTATACAAAGGTGGTTTGCTGTTGGTTGTCTCCATGTAAACCCTGGACTTACTTGGTGGTTTCCCATCCAAGTACTAAACAGGGCTGACCCTGATTAACTTCTGAGATCTTGTGAGATTGTTCTAGCCTGAACTATCCAGGGCCCAGTCCACACACACAGGATAATGCACTTTCAATGTGCTTTGGCAGCTGGATTTTCCTGTGCAGAACAGGAAAATCTACTTCTAAAGTGCATTGAAAGTGCATTATCCTATGGGTGCGGAATAGGCCCAGGTCTGGGTAATTCTTTAAATATTTAAATCCACTAAATCAGCCATAAATGAATGCTAGGATGTTTTTAAAAATGCAGTGTTCAACTCAGCCAGGCTTTCTCAAGCAGGGTTTCATGAGTGAACTTCCATCCATTCGGAAAACCCTTCCAGAGCATCATGTGAAATGACATTTATTGGTTGATATATGTTCAGAGATGTTCAGAGTGGTCAATTAGATTATGACCTCATTTGGGTGTGTTATTCTGAATGTATAAAAATCTGTGTTCAGAGGCACTGAATTTTGGATGTGAGCACAGTGTCACCGTTTAATTGCTGCAGCTATTAAAAGGGTATCTGGAAAGAATTCTCTGACCTGGTATTGGATTTCTTTCCCACAACCTAAATTGAACCTAAATTCCCAGCGTTTCCAAGTTGGGTTGCAAAACTGGAGAACAACGTAATAAAAACAGCAGGATCTGTACAGAGAAAAGCAAGGAAAACTGCCTAAAATTTCACAGATGCTCACTACGGCCATATTGCAAAAATCTCTTCCTGAGCAATTGCATTTTACACATTTGGTGGAATGATAAAAGGTGGACCCTCCCTGACTTTATTAGGCTGGCCACTCTGCCAGGCGGAAAGCACAACATAGAACCCTTCCCGCGGATTCCTACCAACTGGTGCCCTTCATACCCAACCTCAAAGTCCAACTCTTGGCCAAAGCATTGATGGATCCATGCCAAAGCATCAATCAGTCCTTTGAACTTCCTTGAATGCTCATCCCTTGTGATTTACGATGCCATCGAAACCTCTCAATTGATTCACAATTTGATCATCCATCTTCCGAGCCAGGAAATCACTCATCATAACGCCACCTTCAGAATGTTCATCCTAGAGTCGAGTTCTCCCACCGTGCCCAGTAGGCCTTGATGACCCTTTAGCCCTGGGCAGGCAACTGGAGCCCGGACATAGACAATGCGTGAAGAGGGGAGCAAGGACATGCCGGAAGAGGCAGCTTCCACCCTGCATGCATGGATGATGCCTTGTGAACAAAGCCAGCGCTACACAAGTTTGGATGTGCATGCACTCTTTCCGGCACAATCTGTGTGTGTAAAATGCCACCAAGTTGCAGCTGTGTTATGAAGAACAAAAGTTGGTTTTATACCCATTTTCACTACCCAAAGGAGTCTCAGAGTGGCTTACAATTGCCTTCCCTTCCTATCCTCAAAAGAGATGCCTTGTGAGGAAGGTGGGGCGAAGAGAACTCCGACAGAACTCCTCTACTAGGAACAGCTCTAGCAGGATGGCAAGTGGCCCAAGGATTGAACAGGGATATGTGTGGGGAAGCGGGACAGCATGTCAAAAGCCTTCTTGGTTTGAGGCTGTGACCTGTTTAGCCTGGGCAAGGCTAATCCCATCAGTTCTCAGAAGCTAAGCAGGGCCAGCAGGATGGGAGAGCTCCAGGGATTTGGGTGGTAGCTCCTCCAAGGAACATCAGGGGTCATGATGCAAAGGCAGGCAATGGCAAAACCACCTCTGAATGCCCCTTGCCTGGTTGCCAGGCAATCCTTCGGATCTCAGAAGCTAAGCAGGGCTCAACCTTGGCTAGCATTTGGACGGGAGACCTCTAAGGATTTTGGCGATAGTTCCTCCAAGGAACACTAGGGGTCATGATGTAAAGGCAGGCAATGGCAAAACCACTTCCAAACATCTCTTCTCTGCCTGTAAGTCAATCTATGAATCTCCTGACTACACTACACACATAACATACGAAAAATAATTCATCAATTTGGGAAATCTGTCCATTTCTGGTTGAGCTGCTTGTTGGGCAAAGCTGGCCATGTTCCCAGCATGATTATTAATTGATTTACTACATTTTATTTATTTGTTTATTTGTTTATCTGTATACCGCCACTCTCAGAAACTGGCTCCCAGCGGTTCACAACCAGTATCAATAAGAATTCTCCCAAAAAACAGTAAAACAATATAAAAATATAAACACAAATACAAGATGGCAGAATTTTAAAAATTGCTCTCCATGTTCTGGGCATCGATCTTTATTTGTAGCAGCTAGGAGATGGAAACAGGTCCCTGGCACAGTCTACCACCACAGTAGGAGCTGGGGGGGGGCGAATCTTATTCCGCAGGGCTCCCACCTGGCTTCAACCAAACACCTGGCGGAAGAGCTCTGTTTTGCAGGCTTGCGGAACTCAGAGAGTCCTGACAGGGCCCGCAGCTCATCCGGAAGCTCATTCCACCAGGTAGGGGCCAGGACCCAAAATTTATATGCCACCTACCTCCCCAGTGTAGGACCCAAAACTGCTTATATCCTTCTCCTCTCCTCCATTTCATCCCACTTCTCTTGGTTACACTACACACGTCTTATGATGAATAAAGAAACTTGGTTTAGGATAGCATCCAAGGTCCAATTTGCGCTTCCTGCTCCTTGCTCTGAAGATGAATTGGAATATTTCCCCATCCCCACGAAAGTGTTATTTATCGGGGAAAGGGCCTGTGCACGGTGCCTGGTATCAGTGTGGGATGTAAATGATGTCAGCTGCCTCAGCTGCATCTCATCCATCACGGGGGCTGATTCCTCTTTGTTTTCATCTTGCAAAAGAAAAGGCACCTTGAATACCTGTTTTCCTCTCTCTCTCTCTGTTCTTGGCACTTCCTTTCCTTGTATTAAAATTGAGAATCTGCCTCAAGTCGCACATCTGAGTATAAGATTGATAGATTGATAAACTGGTAAAAAGGGATTTTTTTAAGGAAACCTTTTATTTCTTATAGAATGTTACGTCTTAAGCTATGTTTGATTTGATCATAAGGATCAAGTTAAAGGGTCACGTTAACAGTAGCTGATTTTTTTTACGGCCAATTTACTCAGTGGGGCCCTGTAGGATTCAGGTAAGAATAGAACTTTTGGGGTGTTAAATTTGCCACTTGGAAAATTCAACAGCTCTCTTCAAGGCATGACCCTCCCTCATTCCTTTCCCTGGTGTAAATTATATTGGGCAGTGATGCTCACGGATTTTTGAGAGTCCAGACTCTTCTCTCATAGTGCTTGTTTTCTCTCAGGTCAAGCCCTTATCTGCACATGGTGACAATATCTGCACAGTCACCTTAGTCATGGCACCGAAAATCCTCAGGGAGCTTCATCTGTCCCCTTTAGCATTGTCCCCTTTAGCATATAAGAAACAATTCTTCTTCTTCCTCCTCCTCCTCCTCCTCCTCTTCTTCTTCTTCTTCTTCTTCTTCTTCTTCTTCTTCTTCTTCTTCTTCTTCTTCTTCTTCTTCTTCTTCTTCTTCCACCAAAATAATGAATGCCACAGATTGCACATGCCTGAAAGCAACACATGTCACCCTGGCACACCCACAAATGTGAACCTGATGACCCTTTATGGCCTCTTTCAGCTCTGTGTGATTCTACTTAGGGGATATTTTTACTGGCAGCCACAAAGGGTACCTCTGGGAATTCCCAGAGACTCTATGGCAGGACCATAAAGTTTCCAGTGATTCCTAGAGCTACCATTTGTGACTTCCACGACGTATATGAGGCTGCATTTTTTAAACTTCTCTTACCACCACTCAAAACAGCAATGGACAATGGGACCGGGGAGGGGCGAGGGTTAGCATGTGGCATAGTCTAAGTCAGCGAGTAAATTGTGAGCACGCAGCATCAGCGATTACCTAGCCAACTGCAGAATGTGGCACCCAGGCAGACCTGGGAGGACTGCAAACGCCGTTCGTTCTGAATTATGAACAAGCCATAAATGTGAATAGATGGGCCACTCAAGTAGAACGAACAGGCACTTGCAAACCGAATTGCAGAAGTATTTCAGAGGAATGGAACCAGAAGTTCATTGAGGTTCTCACGGAGAGGGAGGGATGACACGGCCAAGTGGCATGAAAGATGGATTAACATCATGCATTAGCTACGGGGAGGAATGAATGGGTTGCCTCAGCAATGTCCCCGGCCCTCCATTTAAAACACTCAGGTTGAATTAAGAATGTTTCCAAGTCACAACACCCTTCTAATTCTCATTTCCTTCTGGGATTCAGCTTGGTGCAGTGGTTAGGAGCACTGACTTCTTATCTGGGAAGCAGGGTTCAATTCCCCACTCCTCCACATACAGCCAGTTGGGGGACCCTGGGCTCATCACAATTCCCTCTTTCCTTCTCTTTTTCTGTTTTGTTTGTTTGTTTGTTTGTCCACCACACTGGCAGCAGAGATTCCAACAAATGACAGCAGAGATCTGTTCACCATTCCACCTTTACCATGCAGTTTTTAAACCTTTCCCTTAACTCCTGAAGGAGCAGCTTTCAATGAGACGCTGGAACGTGATTAGGCTTTAAAAGTAAAATAAAGTTTAAAGGTAAAGGTAAAGGTATCCCCTGTGCAAGCACCGAGTCATGTCTGACCCTTGGGGTGACACCCTCTAGCGTTTTCATGGCAGACTCAATACGGGGTGGTTTACTTGCTCATATTTACATAAACATATATAATGCTCACTGATCTGATGTCTTGTCAGACCAGGGCCACAGAAACTTAGCAAGTTACAAGATCCAGTTTTTACATGCTGCTTGCAAAATGGAGACTCTTAAGACCGTTTATGCACTGGAGGTTTCATGTCTGGCTGCAGGCTGGAGTTTTAGTCGTGGCAGGTTGCCCCATCTTTTCCTGCACCCACATGGGGGAGCATTTGGCCCAGTGCACCTCATCCGCCCCCAATTTGTACTCCTGCATGAGAGCTGGGGCAGTGAAGTTCCCAGTGCATAAACAGTCTAAAACAGAGCACAAGGAAGCAATTTGACTCTGAGCACAAAAAGCTCAGCTTCTCTTCTATCAAAGAGAGGAAGTGGGAGGTCTGACCTGGAACAAAGACCTCTGAGTTTCTCGGAGGCTAGACTGTTTTTTTTGGTAGAGTCTGCAATTCCTGAGCTGCAGCCAGGTGTCTCTCCTGAACGTATGACCAAGACCTTGCAGTGTAGAAACACCAGCACTTCAGAGTAGGCCTGGACCAAATAACTTGCTGATTGCATTTCAATACCAGGAGAACTGATCTCTGTCATCCACAGGTTGGCCACCCAACTCCCATCCATTCCATCCTTTCGAGATCGCTTTCTGATTGGCGTTCTCTGTACAATTTTGGCACCGGTGACTTCTTCAATTGTCAAAGATGGAAGTCAACTGAAGCAATGGGAAACCGCAGCAAACTGTGGCTGCACCAAGCGAAGGAATTAGTTTTGGAAAGTTTAAACCCACCGAAGATTAGAGCAACGAAAGGCGGTAAATCCATTCATCCCTGCACTGAACACACAGAATACTCGAGATGCCGTCTCCGTGCTAGGCATAGATGAACAGTGTGTGCTTGGGGGGTTGTGGGGAGATGAAGCATAATATTAAAACGAATCTCCAGACAATCCCATAAATCACCAGGCAAATGAAAATAAATACTGCTAACAATGCTTCCATACAGGGTTTTTTTTTTATTATGATTATTTATAGAAGCATTGCAGAATTTCATAAAATTAAAGTAAATGTCAAGCCAAATGTAATAATTTCCCCCCAGGGTTTGGTACGTTTGGGATCCTGACAGCTTCCCATTTTTCTTTATATCCACCCAAGACAGGCGTCTGACAGTGCTTTATTTTCATACCTCACTTTGTTTAATTTGGCCATAAATCGAAGGGAGTGCCGAAAATGGGGACGGCAAAATCAATCAGCCGAGTTAATGTTTCTAAAATATCCTTGATGTAAACTTATTAGGAGTCCCTGATCATTTGGGGGGGGGGGAGGAATCCCGGACCTTCTATTGGGGCAGTTTACAATGCCATACACCCCCCTCCTCTTTTTTCCAACTTGATCACAGAAGATCCTTTGCCGGGAGCTGGTGAAGATTTGCCCCAAGTTTCCGAACACAGCCCAGGTTTGGCAACTGGAAACAAGTCTTTCCAAGGAGCAAGTCCTTCCATTTAGAATAGGGGTAGTCAAAGTGCGGCCCTCCAGATGTCCATGGACTACAATTCCCAGGAGCCCCTGCCAGCACTGGCAGGGGCTCCTGGGAATTGTAGTCCATGGACATCTGGAGGGCCACACTTTGACTACCTCTGGTTTAGAAGAACACGATCGCGACAGTTTATGAAAATGTATTTTTTTCCCCACTAAATCATCATCATCATTGCGATCCTTTGCCTATTTGTTCACTGAGGAGCCAAAACCTGAAGGGGTATTTTGCTCTGGACCCTCTTCCAGAAAGAACGTCTCTCTCTAATAGAGCCATTTGGGCAGCCGGAAAGTGTGCCAGCAGCCAAGCGCTCTCCTGCCGATTACATCCATCTGCCGCAGCAATCTGCGTGTCACCTTGCTAAGATGTCGAGAAATTAAGACCTATAAATAAACAATCTCCGACGTGGCCGGGAAGCAACCTGCCGAGCTGCAGTGTGGCAACGTTGGCTTTCTTTCCCCCTCGCTCTCCACCTGAGGCTCAAGATGGAGAAAGGCAAATATTTACAAGCGTCGCGATAAAAAAAAAAGGGAAGGTGTGAGTGAAGACGGCTCCTGGGAGAGTCGTTATCGTCGCAGCAGGTCATATAACTATGCCAGGAGAGCAAACGGAGGGAGCCTTTTCCGCTCGAGAAGGGCTCTGATTGCTTCCTTCGAAGTCTGATCTCTGCCTAGCAATCAAAACGGGCTACGCTGAGGCTGTTGTACTTCAGTATCCCTAAACCCCATTCACCCAGACGCTGCCCTCAAATCTCCAGGTATCTGTAGAGTTGGCAGCCGTAGAAGAACAGGGGCATCTGTTGGGATGTGCTGGGCTGACTCCGGCCTTGGACAATTCAGATTCTAGTTCCTTGGGGAGTTTGGTGCAGTTTACCGAAATTCAGTTTTAAATGGTCACATTAGTCCGTCTTCAGAGTCCTGGGATGTTTCTGCTACTGGTGAATATAACCATCTGGTAGGAAGGAGAAGAATTCTCTGGGCTAATCAGGAGCTCCAATTTGTATGTGGCCAGCAGAAGAGAAATGCCAAGGAAAAGATGATCGGCTTCTTTGCAGCTATCTTTGTCTCCCTGCCTCTCTCTGTCTGTCTCTTTCTCTGTTTCTCTCTGTCTCTGTGTATCTGTCTCTATTTCTCACTCTGTCTCTCTCTGTCTCTGTGTGTCTCTGTCTCTGTGTGTCACTCTGTCTCTCTATGTTTTTCTCTCTCTCTCTGACTCTCTGTCATGAACAAGTTTCCTTTGAATTCCTTTCTGAACAACAGCTTTGGCAGGACTGGCAATATTTCAAGGGTCACCAAAGGGGGATGTCAGACATTATTTTCAAACCTGCCGGTATTCAAAGCCATAAATGCCCCCTGCATGTTTGTCTACGCGATAATCCATCACGCATAGTCTGACACTATCTGGACAGGTCCAGATATCTGCAGTCGTGATTTGGTGTGCTGTACCTTCCACAGTGACTTATGAACAAGAGCTTCGCCTTATCCTAGAGCTGCCACTGAAGCTCCAGAATCAAAAAGGAGGAGGCAAATTTAAAATGTTGAAACATTCTGAACGTCTTGTCTCTTCTGTCTTGAGACTCACAATCCTTACCTACCTATCCCCCATTCCCAGTTTTCCCGACTTCACTGAATGCCATATGAATGAAATGGAGGAGGAGACAGCATTGTTGGAAGTCACTTTGGGTCCCCTTTTAGGAGAAAACCGGATATAGATATCTAAATGTCTATGTTACTCCAGCTTAAACCAACAGACTTCAACAGATTTCAATGGATGGGACTCAGCACAGGACTGCAGGGCAAGTGACAGCATATTTCCAAAATTCTCTAATCTGGAGAACCAGCGTTGATTCCTGACTCCTCCACCATATTCGGGCCATCAGGTGACCTTGGGCCAGTTGCTGTTCTCTCAGAGCTCTCTCTTAGCCTCACCTATCTCATGGGTGTCTGTTGTGGGGAGAGGAAGGGGAAAGTGTTTGTAAGCCACTGAGGCTTCTTGAGGTAGTAAAAAGTGGGGTACAGAAAATGGCTCTCTTCCTCCTCCTCCTCCTCCTCCTCCTCCTCCTCCTCCTCCTCCTCCTCCTCCTCCTCCTCCTCCTCCTCCTGAAGCTGCCTTGACCATTATCAGTGGCAAACAGGTGAATGGTCGGGCCATCGGCCAGCCTAGCCTCTTAGTTTCCGGCACCAACAGTCTATAAATCAGCTTCATGGATCCACCACCGATCTGAAGTGGATAAGAGCAACACCAAACCCATTTAATGTAAAGCAGCAGAATTCCCTCCGGTCCACCAGAGAGGTCTAGTTTGAAAAAATAATGGGCAGATGGAAAAACTCAACTGAAATTCCAAGATATTTTTAAAAATGTTTTTTTTGCCTGCGGCCTCAAAATACAATAAGTTTTGCTCCAATTTGGGGGACAGACACAGAGGTGAGGCAGCATGGTATAGCCTGAACTCACCAGATCTCAGAAGCTAAGCAGGGTCAGCGCTTGAAAGGGAGACCTATTCAAAGACTCTGCAGAAGAAAGCAATGGCCAGACCCTTCTGGCTTCTCCCTTGCTTTGAAAACCTTTTCTGGGTTCACCATAAAACAGTGGCAACTTGGCAGCACTTTGCACACATGATGAGGCAGAGTTTCTCAATTGCTGGTGACTGTCTGATGCGTTTGGGGCCTTTAAAAGAGAAGAGGATGAAGGTTGAAGCCATGTGGCAAGGATTCTCTGTTTTGCATTCACTGCAACGGCAAATGCAGGGGCATTCACATGGAGAATGCAGCCCCCCTCCTATCAATTTTCCATCCATTTTTCTGTCTTACCTGCCATTTCTCATGTCAACTCAACTCTGCCAGAAGTCTTTTTCAGGGATTTGGCTGGTTTTGAACACACGAGACAGCCCTCTGGTGGCACCATCATGAACATGGCGTCTTCAAGGGGCCGACAGAAGGGAAATGGCACCATGTGGGTAGGAGGACCACTGAGGCTGTGCACTGCCTCATCCAGCCAGCATGATAATGCTCTTGCACTGAATGCTTCCTGAAAAGCTGGTCACAATGTTGGTGCAAAGACCAGGGTTCTGAAGGTGGAGAAGTCCTGGAAAGCGGGTGATTAGAGGCAACATTGTGTGGATGTACTCCAATTTGGGAAGCAAAGATGGGGGAGGGCTGGCCATATGGGAGCAGCAAAAGGAGAGGTGCAGTAAAAGTTTATATAATGATGCGCAGCATCAAGCACATTATAATAAAACTTGCAATAAAATTGGATTCTGGACATATTCACAATGCATAATAGGTTACTATTTTTTTTTAATTACTGTTGATTATTTTATATTTATCTTGTATATCTGTTTCATTGATTTTAGGTGCCCAAGCCCATCCTAGGGAGGGGCGGCCAATAAATCTAATAAATAATAATTATAATTATTAACTCTTGGAACTCACTGCAGGCTTTCAAATGAGTGTAGATATCTTATGGCCTGTCAGTAGTTATTAGCTGTCTTGCTAAATGAAACTTCCAGGTTCAGAGACAGTGTACCTCTGAATCTTAGACCTGAGTAGGGCTGCGAACCTCCCCGTGAGGCCTGGAGCTCTCCCAGAATCACAACTGAACTCCAGATAACAGAGATCAATTCCCCTAGAGAAAATGGTGGCTTCAGAGCATGGGATCTATTCCAGCCTTACAGCAGGCTGGGCCATTCTGGTGGTCAGAAGGGGGGAAGCGGAAGGGAGGATTTAAATGGCTGCAAGCCATTTAAACTTAACTACTAATGGAGGGACTCATCAAGCTGCTGAATTTAAATGGTGGGAGCCATTTCAGACATCCCTTTGGCTCCCTTCCTGCCTGGAAGTGGGGGAGGGAACAAAACGGACAGCCGATAGCCATAACTGAATGAGCCCAAGGAAAAGCCCAGAAAATTCAGCTTTTATTCGGATCAGCTCACTGAGTAATGGAAACACATTAGAGAATCAGTTCGAGTGATGTAAAAGCGCATGTCTAATTACATCATTTTCTGTACAGAGGTGGATTTGTCCTGTTTGTCAGTCATCTGACCAAAGGGGTTGGTGAGGCCTGTAGTTTGCCTGTGGAAGAACAGCCATCTAGGATCTGCCCTAGAGTAAATGATGACACAAGCTACTATACCTCCTTCCTTCCTTCCTTCCTTCCTTCCTTCCTTCCTTCCTTCCTTCCTTCCGACTTTTGATAGATTTCGCGGTGACTTTTGTACCAGCCGGAAGGGAAGAGACCCTTCCGCGTTCCATCCAATTATGTTAAAACGCACTTCGACATGCTGTTGCCTGACATTATCTCTGCTTTCAAACGGGGAGCGCCAGGCCCCTTTATCAGCATTAGAGGGACAATCCCTCATTAAGACATCTCTGGCCTCTCTCCAGCAGAGCAGAAACGGCGGGTTTACACGGGGATGGCCTAATAAGGTATGATAATGGGAGACAGGTAAGAAGAAGATTAACAGGGACACCGGCCTCATGCCATCCTTTCCTCTGGTTTCGGGACCACTTCTCCAGAGATGGATGAGCTCTCAGTGCTTCTTTCACTCAAGGATTGTCTGCTCTGACTGTTGGAAGCTCTCCAGGATGTCCTTTCTTCCATCATCACTCTTGAGTAGAGATGTCAGGGGACGAACCTAGAGCTTAGAATCATAGAATCATAGAATCATAGAATCATAGAATCATAGAATCATAGAATCATAGAATCATAGAATCATAGAATCATAGAATCATAGAATCATAGAATCATAGAATCATAGAATCATAGAATCATAGAATCATAGAATCATAGAATTGGAAGGGGCCATGCAGACCATCTAGTCCAACCCCCTGCTCAACGCAGGAGCAGCCCTAAGCATCCTAAAGCATCCAAGAAAAGTGTGTATCCAACCTTTGCTTGAAGACTGCCAGTGAGGGGGAGCTCACCACCTCCTTAGGCAGCCTATTCCACTGTTGAACTACTCTGACTGTGAAAAATCTTTTCCTGATAGCTAGCCTATATTGTTGTAGTTTAAACCCATTACTGTGTGTCCTTTGCAGCCAATGGGAACAGCATCCTGCCCTCCTCCAAGTGACAACCTTTCAAATACCTAAAGAGGGCTATCATGTCCCCTCTCAGCCTCATTTTCTGCATGTTGATCAGATGTTCTGTCACTGAGCTTTGGGACTGCCAGGGACCCCCAGCTACTGGCAGGGGGTGGGGGCTGGAGTTGGCAGATCCATGTTGGCAGATTTGGGGGGCAGAGCCCAGGGAGGACAGGGACCTCAGTGGGGTATATTTATTTATCATATGGTAGAGTTATGCATGAGAAGCATGTAATTAGAGCTTAGAGCTCCTATAGGAATAGATCGTTGTCTGATTAATTGTAATGTATGGGATGTTTTTAGGGGGTTGTATTGTATATTATTACTGCTGTGAACCACTGTGAGTCCTTCTGGAGAGAGATGGAATAGAAATTGAAAAATAAATAAAATAAATAACAAATATATAGTATATTAATAACCAAACTGATATTTTAGGGATGCAGCCCGAAGGGGCAATGCCATCCTTTCCTCTGGTTTCGGGACCACTTCATACTAATATCTAAATTTTCAGTCCAGCTGTGGAGAGTTGAAATTGCTTCATTACATCTCCCTGGGAAGTACAACACTCACATTCCTGTGACAGATGGAAAGTAGTTTGGTGGATGATGATGTTAGCCATTCCATGGTGCCTGACCCTCAGTGTTCTTAGGGCTCAGTTGCCACCAGAAGGAATCCCAGAAGGAAGAAGAAACAAGCTGGCTTGTGGCTAAGAAACACTTATTCTTGAACTTCAAAATAGCCAGTATGAGACCCGGTAGATATCTCGTTTTTGGCGATGAATATCTTCCTCAGTGGCTTTATATGTATATTAAGACTGACAATAGACTGAGATTATATTCCGAAGGAAGGAAGGAAGGAAGGAAGGAAGGAAGGAAGGAAGGAAGGAAGGGAGGGAGGGAGGGAGGGAGGGAGGGAGGGAGGGAGAATGACAGGAAAAGAGAGGTGATAAGAAAGAACAGGAAAAGAAGAAGTTAGTTTTGATTACTTGCTTTTTACTATGTGATGGTTTCTCAAAGTAGCTTACAAGCACCTTCCCTTCCTTACCTCACAACAAACACCCTTTGAGGCAGGCTTGTCTGAGAGAGCTCTGACAGAACTCCTCTGTGAGAACAGCTCTAACAAGACTGTGGCTAGCCCAAGGTCACCCAGCTGGCTGCATGGGGAGGAGTGGGGAATCAAACCCAGCTCTCCAGTTTAGAGACTGCCACTCTTAACCACTTCACCATGCCGGACAAAGGAAGAGATAAAGGAAGAGAAAATGAAAGAGAAGGATGGAAAATCAATAAGAAACAACTGAGATCGTCTTTAGAATCCCATATTTGTGACTTCACAAAAACTTAGTTCCCACCACCACCTTTTTTCCCGTTCCTCAAAATGTGTTGAGCTGCACATTAAAATAATCTCTCATCTGAATTCCTTTGGGGGCACATTTCCACCCTGGGATATGCTCAGGGGAGTTCCCGTTGAAAATATCTCCTATGAGCAGTCTCAGTTCTCCAAATGCCTTACCCAGCAATTGCTCTTTTCAGAACCTCCAGGAATGTGCCGAGTGCCGATCCCTTTGGGTTCCTCCAAACTGGGGGCTCGCGATGCTTAAGCTATTAATGAAGGTAAATCCGTGCTTATTGTCCCTGCTTTCTAGCATTTGCAGGAGAGGGATAGCCAAATCCTTTAAAGATTTATGAAATGCTTCCTCTCTCTACTCCTTTAATCTCCCTGTGCTGAGAGTGAAATCTTTTTTTGTTGTTGTTCATTGCCTGAATGGGCTCCTTAACTTTTGGGAGCAAAAGCATGAAATAGAATCATGGAACGAAAAGGAGGAGGGAGGGGAACGTGAAGCACTGAAATTTAATTCTTTACTAGACTGGATGAGCGTTCCCCCCCCCCCCCGCCCCCTTGGCATGGCTGATTGATACAGCTTCACATTTAAGAGCCAATGAGACATCCTACCCAAACCGTATCTGAGATGGAATCTCTGCAGTTTTGAGTTGGAAGGAGGGACTTGAGGAGTGGCCACGACACAGTGGAAGAGCAGCTGCTTGGCATGCAGAAGGTCCCAGGTTCAATCCCTGACAACTCCAGTTAAAAAGGACTAGAGGAAGAAGAAGAGGAAAAGTCGGCTCTTATATGCCGCTTTTCTATACCCAAAGGAAGCTCAAAGTGGCTTACAGTCATCTTCCCTTTCCTCTCCCCACAATAGACCCCCTGTGAGGAAGGTGAGGCTGAGAGAGCCCTGATATTACTGAAGAAGAAGAAGAGTTGGTTCTTATATGCCGCTTTTCTCTCCCCGAAGGAGTCTCAAAACGGCTTACAATCACCTTCCCTTTCCTCTCCCCACAACAGACACCCTGTGAGGGAGGTGAGGCTGAAAGAGCCCTGATATTACTGAAGAAGAAGAGTTGGTTCTTATATGCTGCTTTTCTCTCCCCGAAGGAGGCTCAAAGTGGCTTACAGTCACCTTCCCTTTCTTCTCTCCACAACAGACACCCTGTGAGGTGGGTGAGGCTGAGAGAGCCCTGATATTACTGCTCGGTCAGAACAGTTTTATCAGAGCCCTGGCGAGCCCAAGGTCACCCAGCTGGCTGCATGTGGGGAGTGCAGAATCGAACCCAGCATGCCAGATTAGGAGTCCGCACTCCTAACCACTACACCAAACTAGGCAGTAGATGGTGAAAGGCCCTGGAGAGCCAATGCCAGTCTGAGTAGAGGACTGACTCTGATGGACCGATGGGCTAATTCAGTATTAGGCAGTTTTATGTGATTATGTGTTCATGCCACGCTGCAAATCTACCAGGTAACTGGCTGGCCATTATGTGAAATGGGTGGACCTCTAGTCAGATCCAGCAGGTCTCTTCTTATGTTCTTCAGGTGATGGTTCACAGCTGGTAGATGGTGGTTCTGGAGCCTGCCTTCATCAGTTAGCCCAGATTTATGTCACCTTCCCTAGAATAGTCTTGCACATTGCCTTGCCTGCCACGCTTCCTGTAGAGAATGAAGATCTTGATTGACATCCTTTCCCCTCCAATACATTGTCCTCTGATTCCCATGCTTGAAGCTCAGACAGGGCATAACTCAAAGTGCGATTGCTCCAGTGATGTATTTCGAAGGGAGACCATTTCTACGCCGTACTCCATCACCGGAGTGACAACTCTTTGCGGAGTACATCACGGGCGAGATTACATGCGGCTCTTGTATTTTAAAGTCTCGGCCATAGATCACAGAACACGCGGCCAGATTCCCAACACCGCAAGGCAAAAGGGGCCTGGTGTCTTCAGAAAGAACAGGAAGGCTTCCCAGACAATGTCAACAGAAGACATTCACATCTGAAGACAACTCTTTGCACATAAACACAGGGATTCACGCGCAAGAGAGATCAGCTCTCGTCTGCTTCCATTATGTACATCCTGCAATGCATGCATGCTGAACGTCTCTGGAAAGATTAGATGTGCAGAGCTTGCAGTTCCCCCATGTCTCAGTTTTATAATAGGGAAGAAGGCTGTCATTAACGTTTGTGACATTTTAGGCAATTTTCATTGCTTAGTTCCTTCGGCCGGTCCTATTCCTATTAGTGCTTTATTCTCCAGTTTTGCAACTCAGCTTTGGTGGCCTTATTTCTGCATCTTATCCTTGTGTGTTTTGTATTGATTTACTGCATTATTTTGTAACGCTGCGATCCCGTTTTACTCAATGTTGGTTTTATTGTCCACACTTCTTGTATTGTCTTTTCCCAAAGTTAGTGAGGCTCAGCAAGACAGGCAGACTATGAATTAATTAATTAACTAGTTAACTAGTTAAGTAGTTAACCAATTAACCCATTTACCCATTTACTCATTTACCCATTTACCCATTTACCTATTGACCCATTGACCCATCAACCAATTAACCAATTAACCAATTAACCAATCAACCAATCAACCAAGTAACCAAGTAACCAATCAACCAATTAACCAATTAACCAATTCACCCATTTACCCATTTACCTATTGACCCATTGACCCATCACCCAATTAACCAATTAACCAATTAACCAATTAACCAATTAACCAATTAACCAATTAACCAATTAACCAATTAACCAATTAACCAATTAACCAATTAACCAATCAAGTAACCAAGTAACCAAGTAACTCAATAACCAATTAACCAATTAACCAATTACCCAATTAACCAATTAACCCGTTAACCCGTTAACCAATTAACTAACAAATGAATGAACAAATGAAGAGGAGGAGGAAGAGGAGGAGGAGCTGACTTTGTATATCCTGCTTTTCACTACCCAAAGGAATCCCAAAGTGGTTCCTAGTTAGTTTTGTCTTCCTCCCCCCACACTACACAATGCCGGCTTTTTACCGCAGTTTTCTTGCTATGTAAGCCGAGAGCTGTACTTTTAAAAAAACATGGCTTTTCTATCAACGTTCCAACCGTACAGAATTGGCTCTCTGTGGAGGTGAGGGATGCACTATTGCGGCAAGAGGAGGGGCTGCTAGGGCATTCTATTTTCTAGGGGAGTTGGTCACAGTCTCACCTGCAGGGCTCATGTCAGATCTTGCAAGCTAAGCAGGGTTGGTCAGTATTTGGACCGGAGACCCCCAAGGAATATCCAGGTCACGATGTGTAGGCAGGCAATAGCAAACCACTTCTGTTATTCCTGTGCCTTGACCTGGATAACCCAGGCTAACCAGGGCCCATTCCGCACACATTGGATAATGCACTTTCAATGCACTTTGGGAGTAGATTTTCCTGTTCGGCACCGGAAAATCCAGCTGCAAAAGCACATTGAAAGTGCATTATCCAACATGTACAGAATGGGCCCAGATCTCAGAAATTAACCTGTTGGCCCTGATCAGCATTTGGGTGGGAGGCCACCAAGGAGACCATCCACGGTTGCTATGCAGAGGCCAGTAACAGCAGATCACCTCTGAGCATCTCTTGCCCTGAAAACCGTACAGCATCACTGCAAGTCAGGTGCAACCTGAGGGCAAAGGAAAAAGGTTACAGTCGGTAATCATGGGGAAGGTTTGTTTGTTTTTAAATGGTGTGTTAAACTAAGTTTTTGTAAGCTGCCTTGAGCCCCCGGGGGAAGGTGCGTATAGTCATTTTTAATCCATTGTTTGATCAGTAGATCAATGGAGGATTAGGGCAGCTTACAAGAGCTGGCATGCCCTGGTGTTATAATAAAAGCCTCCAGACCACGAAGAGCTTGTGACAGAGGGTGCTTACTCCCAAGGAAGTCGGTCCCGCACAACCAATGAGAACAGGCCCAACCACACGTGCCTCCTCGTTTAAGCCCAACGAAGATTGATTCAAGGCATGAGCTTTCATGTGCACAGGCAAAATGGAACAGGGATCATAACAGTAGAAGAAGAAGAGTTGGTTCTTATATGCTGCTTTTCCCTACCCAAAGGAGGCTCAAAGCGGCTTCCAGTCGCCTTCCCATTCCTCTCCCCACAACAGACACCCTGTGGGGTGGGTGAGGCCGAGAGAGCCCTGATATCACTGCTCAGTAAGAACAGCTTTATCAGTGCCGTGGGGAGCCCAAGGTCACCCAGCTGGCTGCATGTGGGGGAGTGCAGAATCGAACCTGGCATGCCAGATTAGAAGTCCGCACTCCTAACCACTACACCAAACTGGCACATCTCACAGATGTGAGGAGCAAGTAAATTAGGAGCAAATTAGTAAAGAGCATCCTAACGTCCAAAATGTGCAGTACGGTCATTCTTTGCTATGCTATCATACTGCATATTTGGGACATTATGATGCCATTTAATAATTTGCTTCTTGTGTACTTTCTCCTTATATCCGTACTCTGATGAGCCCTGTTCCACTATCCGAGGAAGCGTGCCTGCACTCGAAAGCTCACACTTTGAATCAATCCTTGTTGGTCTTAAAAGGGCGATTGGACTCGAATTTTGCTGTGCTACTTGAGACCAACACAACTACCCACTTGAATGTGACCTCTCCCTCCCTCTTCAGAAAGGCCATTCCTATGGCCCAGGTCCACATCCCAAGCCTAACAAGACCTGCTTGCAGCAGATCTAGCAGACTCCAGGGAGAGGATCGCGAGATGGGAGCTGTGCGGAAATCTGAGTTGGCAGGCGCCGGTTCATCCCCCAGTAGCTTAAGGAAGCTGTGATTTATTTAAAGAAGGTGTTCATTATAAAAGCTTCTGAACTTCAAAAGTACTGCTCTCATCCCCCCTGTCTGTTTCTGATACTCAAATACACAGACATTTGATCTTGGCAAGAGAGTGATCTCCGTTTCTGTTATGGGGGAAAGACGCGATTCTCTGCTTTATTTTCTTTGAAGCTCCATGCGGAAATGTGACAAGCACAAGGAGCACTGAAATTGGACAAGGTCCCCAAGTACCGGCTGTATATATACATACCAAACACCAGCCTTTCTGAGGTCCCGGCTGAATACCGAAAAGATGAAGAAGAGGGTACCATTTTAATATCCCCCGTTGCACCGCAAAGAACCTTCCCTTCCAATGCACGAGACTCTTTGAGCATAACCAGATTTAATTTCATGCTGAAGGGCCCATGAATATTCATTTTAAAAAACAGTCACCAACAGCTTACATTCAATTTGCATAGTGTATTTCCGCCGAAGACCAGGGCCCGCATAAAGTAGCCGTTCAAAATCCTGAAGAATATTAATGAACCCTTATAGTGATGTAATATATTTTTTTTAAGCTTCAAATAACCATTACAGGTTTTTAGTTTTAAATGCATGTTAAACAGATTTCATTATTAGCTCGAACGTGCGTGAAAATTAAGCGCCTCGCGATTATTACTCAAATCGGAAATCTCTGTGAAAAAGATTAGAGCTGTTCTCTCTCGTTACTGCAATAATACCTATTGTAAAAAGGAGGCAGTGTGGTTTATCTGGGCGCATAACGTGTGCAGGCAGGAAATGTGACATTTTAGGAAATTTTCATTGCTTTGTTCCTTGGCCGGTCCTATTCCTATTAGTGCATTGTTCTCCAGTTTTGCAAACCAGCTTTGGTGGCCTTATTTCTGCATCTTATCCTTGTGTGTTTCGTACTGATTTACTGCATTATTTTGTAACGCTGCGATCCTGTTGGTTTTATTGTCCACACTTCTTGTATTGTCTTTTCCAAAACTTAGTGAGGCTCAGCAAGACAGGCAGACTATGAATGAATGAATTAACTAATTAACTAGTTAACTAGTTAAATAGTTAAGTAGTTAACCAATCAACCAATCAACCAATCAACCAATCAACCAATCAACCAATCAACCAATCAACCAATTAACCCATTAACCAATTAACCCATTGACCCATTGACCCATTGACCCATTGACCCATCAACCAATCAACCAATCAACCAATCAACCAATCAACCAATTAACCAATTAACCAATTAACAAATTAACCAATTAACCAATTTACCCATTAACCCTTTTACCAATTAACCCATAAACCAATAAACTAAGCAACCCATCAACCAATTAACCAATTAACAAATTAACTAACAAATGAATGAACAAATGAAGAGGAGGAGGAAGAGGAAGAGGAGCTGACTTTGTATATCCTACTTTTCACTACCCAAAGGAGCTTCTTTGTAGCTCCATGCGGAAATGTGACAAGCACAAGGAGCACTGAAATTGGACAAGGTCCCCAAGTACCGGCTGTATATATACATACCAAACATCCGCCTTTCTGACGTGTGCAGCCAGGAAAGCAAATGGCTTGAATGGAAATTGATTCCAAGTTAGGAAGGGCTTGTGGTTCGGTGGTATGGAAGCCCCTTCTGAGCTTCCATAATCATGTGCAGAATACTTTTCTGTTTCAATGGGGGGGGGGATAGAGGAAGACCCGAGTTCAGATCGATCTGAATTCAGCAGGATCCACAACGGAGTAAACAAAGTAAGTGCAGAATCAGCCCAGGTTTGATTCCCCGTTCCTCATCCACTTGCAGCCAACTGGGTGACCTTGGGCTAGTTCCAGTTCCCTTAGGGCCATTCTCAAAGAGCAGTTCTCACAGAGCTCTCTCAGCCTCACCTAGCTCACAAGGTACTTGTTGCGGGGAGCGGAAGGAAAGGCGATTGTAAGCCATTTTGAGACTCCTTTGAGTAGTGAAAAGAAAGGTATAAAAAGCAATACTTCTTGCTAAGTCAGAACTATAAAACTGAAGGAGAAATACCGAAGAGGAGGAAATACCGAAGAGGATTTGGGGAGCAGCCCTGCTTTTTACACGATTACTTCATCATGTGAACCTTGAGAAAAGTTATCTTGTCGTGGCTTCAGGCCAAGAACTACAAAAAGTTACAGGTCATTTGGGGCAGCTGTTTATTCACACTGGAGGGTGAGACTAGTGACTCAAATAACCTGTAACTTTTGGCCAATGATAGAACAGGCCAAAATGACACTTGAAAGGTAGACCGAAACACCTCAGGTGGTTTGTATAAATCAAGGATTTCCTCAAGAATGAAGCCAGCTTTGCTAACGAAGGGCAAACAACTTCCACAAATTTCCACTGACCTATCCTTTGCCATCGCTCAGTTTCCAGTGTGTGTTTATGTGTAAACCAGAAGTAAAAGGATTCTAAGAGTGGTCTTTGGAAGTTCATGATTGCATATAAATTGTTTTTTTTTTCCCTGGGGTTTCTCAGTTCAGTTCTGCCTCTTGTCCCGCCATGCCGATCTCGCTCTTTTCCGCTGCTCCAGACAGACGAATGCTCTATCTTGATCTACCCCGCAAGGCTGTTGTGTGGATGAAATGCAAGAGGAGCAGCCGAGCGCCGGGCGCCTGCAGGAGAAGCATCAACAGTGGCGCCAATCTGCATGCCCTGCCGTGACCCTGTGAAAAGGTCGTTCGACCCCCAAAGGGGTCCCGATCCAACGTTGAGAACCACTGCCTAAGATCAAGGCTGGTAGCTCAGAGAGTAGAAAGGGAGACTCTGCCCAGACCCACAGCCTTAAAGGTCATGAGATGTGGCCTGGAACTGCAGTTCCATCAGAGACCCACACTGTACGGATTCTATTGTCAAAAACAATCCCAAACCCTCCTGCCCGTTCCGGCCTTTTTCCGAACGGCTCCATCTAAATGCAAATGCAGGCCCGTGTGCCTCAACGAGAGCCGACAGCTTCTTTCCCATTAAAAAGGCATGAGAAGGGGGAATTAATTTAACTCTAAAACATTCCCCTGGATAAGAGGAATCTCCGCTCCGTGCTTTGCATCGTTTTCCAGCCATGATGTCCGCAGAGCCTGTAATATGATAGATATTTTAAAGCTCTTTTCGCCCCCCACCAACCTCACTGAAGGGAACAGCAAAATAATCTGTTTCTGGAAATGACTTTACTGCTGGCACTCTATCAACTAAAATGCAGATATTTGTATACTAGGAGAAAGAAACACCCCAGGGGAAATGGGGGGAAAGGAAGCTAGCCGCGGCAATGAGATTGTTCACACATGTCATAAAAGCCAGAGATAGCTCCGAATGGGTGGCAGGTGTTGCTGGACACACCTTGACAGCCACAGGTTACCAGGGACGGGCTGTGACTCACCTGTTTTCTATGCAGAGGGCCCCTCAAGTTCAATCCCTGTTTGGTACCTTTAGCCAAAGAGACACAGGTGGCAGGTGTAGAAGAGTGGATAAAGAGCTTGTTCATCCTAATTTCGCTGCTACTGATTAGTTCCTAAATAGTGTGACAAGTGAAGAGCCTTATATAAGAAGAGCCCTTCTGGATCGTACCTGTGGTCCATCGAGCCCAGCATTCAGATTAGAACCCACACCTTGGATTGGATCCAGAATTCAACTGCAGCTGCTGTCTTAAAGGAGCCACTGGACTGTGAGTTTTGCTAGTGCCTCAGACTAACAGACTAACCCGCCTGCATTTATCCTCCTGCATTTATCCTCCAAAAATTCATTTAATTCCCTTTAAATTCCCTTTAAAAGGAATTTATGCTTGTGGCCATCACTACATCCCCTGGCAGTGAATCCAGCAGAATTATTTCCTTTTTTCCCCTTCCCCGTCCCTCCTAACTGCTCAGTCAGAGCTACCAGGTGGTTATTTCGGATGGCAACAAATTACACAGAAGTCACCTTTGAGATATGACAGGACTTTATTGTTATCACAACATAGCTTCCCCTTAAAAAGCGCTACTTGAATGAGATTTTTAAGAGGCTAGGTAGCGAACATGTGACGTTGCCTTACCCTGGGTCTGACCACTGGATTTTCCAGGTCAGCACCGTCTTTCGTCTTGTTCTCCTTCTGATCTACCCACGCATCATCAGGCTTTCATGAGATGAAGAGCCATATGATTATATTTTAATTGAGGCCAGATTAGTACAGGATTGGCCTTTTTAACTCAGAAGGCCTCAGTTCCACTGAACTATAATGCACTAATAATGAATGTGCTTGAATCACGAAATCAAAATTCATCAAAATGGCCCAATGTAGCTTTCTTTTTCGGAAGAAAGCCATTTTTTTTCTTTTAAAAAAATGTTGAGGCTGGGAAAGATCTTGTGGAGGTTTTGCAAAACAGCTCTTGCAAAGAGGTCAGTGCGTTAGACCAGGGGTAGTCAACCTGTGGTCCCCCAGATGTTCATGGACTACAATTCCCATGAGCCAATGTCACCATTTGCATTTGCTGGCAGGGGCTCATGGGAATTGTAGTCCATGAACATCTGGAGGACCCCAGGTTGACTACCCCTGCTTTAGACAGTCTTACCTGGGTTTTCTAGACTGCCTCGAAAATAGGACAACTCCGTTCTTCGTAGTGGCTTGAAACACTTTTCATGCCTGCGTCGATTCGGAGCCATCAGCCGCTGGGAAACATGGACGTTATTTTATTACCAGGGTTATGAAACCTGTTTGGTTTAATGAGTGTCGGCTCACTCTAAAAGACGCCTCCATTTCTTGAAAAGCCAACGGAAAAGGCGGCGGTCGCCTGCTCGTTACAAATGATCGGTCTGTTCCAATTAGGGGTGGTTTGAATTTCCCCCCCAAATATGATGTTTGAAAAATCAAACCAACAGTGTGCATGGTGGCCTTTTCCTCCTGGGTTAAGCAGCCTCCCCTGCAATCGTATCATTAGTTCACCGTCGCAGATGAGCAGTTTCCCCCTTAAGTGACACACCAGTGTGCTTGGTGGGAAACCAGCATAACCACCATGGGATGGCTGCTGCTGTCGTCTATCGACTATGTAGTCTATCGACAGACAGGCCGTAGTCTATCGACAGACTACGGCCGCTTTCACCCACACTCAGTCAGCCTTTCTCAACTTTATTACCATTGAGAAACCCCTGAAACATTCTTCAGGCTTTGACAAACCCCAGAAGTGGCGCAATCATGCAGATTATGGTTGAGAAGCAGAGCTGCGTACACGCCCATGTTGGGCCCCTCCATCATGGGCCACGGGGGGGGGGCAGATCACAATGACCACATATGGTCCTATCACCCAATATGGTCCTATCCCCCGATAAATGTTTAACAATTTTTTAAAAAATTAGTTAACTCCCACCCATTCAGGAAACCCTTCCAGGGTCCAGAAACCCCAGGTTGAGAAAGCCTAAATACCATATTTTCAATCCATTTCCATTTTGCAACCAGAGTTTACTGTGTGAACTGGCAACATTGATTTGCATATCAGTCGCTGAAGCGGCTTGAAACTGCATTCTTTTGCCTGTGTGGACGGGCTGTACGTATGTGCTGGGTAAGGCGAGGCAGAGCACCCAGCATTTAAAACCAGCTCTGCTTCGAAGGAGCGGGCTGCTTTCGTAGCTTTGTGGTCGGCAGCCTACTGATTCCAAATCCAAATCCTTGATGGGCTCAGGAAACCAGATCACAGTTAAAATTAGAATTAGTCAGCATAAAAAGGCAATGTAAATGCAAAGACTCCAAAAGAAATTAAAAGTGTGCAGAGGTCCTGACGCAATTGGATGGCACCTTGCAGAAATTTGGCCACATTTTCCATTATTGCTATGCTGGGATTATCCAAAAGAAAGGAAACCGAAAGAAGGTCAGGAAGTCCCTTTATCAGAACGGGGCTCAACATTTATCAGAACGGGGCGCAAATATTTTATCATAATTTCATTTACTGCATTTATACCCTGCTTTTATCCCCAAAGGAGACCCAAAGTGGTTTACAATATAATCTTCCCAGCAACAAAGCTTGTTACGAAGATTTATAGAAAAAGAACAATGTAAAAAGAATACGTGGGACCGTTTCGATATTTCTTGTTTTGCTTGGGCAAGAATTATCTGAAATTGGCACTTTCGCCAAAACCAGAAGGTTTTTAAAAAGCAGAAAAAACAGAGAATCAGTTTCAATATAGAAGAAAGGCAAGCTACATTATAATTACAATTCCAAAATCTGGAGAGAAATGAAGACTAAGAAAATCTTGGAAGCGTTCCTACAAGCAACCGGTGCTAAAGAATATTGCAGAAGAAGACTGATTTCTCCCCTTCACTGCCTTTCATGGGCTCGCATTAGTAATAGCCGAAAAGGGGAGGATCTATTATTCTTCGAACATTAAAAATGAGAGCTGATGGTGGTGAAGAAAAGAGCTATAAAGCGTGGACTATACGGCAGGAAAAAATCCTATCTCTGCGTTCCATTTCCAATATATAAATGTTATTACACCAAGGGGGTTTTATGCTAATGGATAATAGTTGGCATTGCATACTTAACCTTTGGCCACTCCACTTGACTCGGCAGTTTTTACCTACCAAAAAAAAGAAAAATCAAGCATCAACATATCCAAATTGGCCACAGGAGCAAGGCATCCTGCCAAATGCCTGCCTTTGAGACAAAAACCTGCACTTTTAAGAAGAATTGATGAATAATCCATATTCCTTTGCTGCAGGGTGACAGAGGGCCTGAAGAAGAAGAAGAGTTGGTTCTTATATGCCGCTTTTCCCTACTCGAAGGAGGCTCAAAGCGGCTTACAGTCACCTTCCCATTCCTCTCCCCACAACAGACCCCCTGTGAGGTGGGTGAGGCTGAGAGAGCCCTGATATCACTGCTCGGTCAGAACAGTTTTATCAGTTCCGTGGCGAGCCCAAGGTCACCCAGCTGGTTGCATGTGGGGGAGCGCAGAATCGAACCTGGCATGCCAGATTAGAAGTCCGCACTCCTAACTACTACACCAAACTGGCTCCCCCAGGCCAGTACTGATGTCATCTGGAAATGGGTATCCTCACAACCAGACGAGTGCTGGCCTGGGCCGAACTCCTCGTATGGAAAAGATCATAGTGACCATCCGACTGTGATCTTTAAGATCCGTAAGAGCAAGGTACGTTACAGACAGTCTGTTCATTGTTCCATCCAGCTCAGGATCATTTGTTCAGAGTGATGTTATCATTCCAAGATTTTTCCTCGCTTGCCTAACTGAGATCTTACGAACTGGAGATGCCAGGAACTGAAATTCTTGTTCTGCAACTGCGCCGTGAACTTGACTTGCAGAGTGGCAGAGGGTTCTGCTTCCTAAAATGTCACAAGTGATAGAAAAGGCACTGGCAAACAGCAAGTCCTTTCCTATATTTTGCAGTCAAAACTTTTGTCCATGCTAAAAGGGAACTCCTATGTGTGCGATCCCGAATACAGGCTAAATACCCAGTCGGAATCACAAGGCCACACAGCAATCCAGGACATAAGACGACTGCAAGGTTTTGTGCAACTTCTTTTTCAAAACAACAACGGCGCATTCTGATTCCTGCGACAGATATGCATGAACTCTCCCTTAACGTAATTACGACTCCAACATTTTCCACCCAAGCCATGTAATGCATCATCATTAACTTCCAAGGTGTGTTCCACCCCGGGGAAACAATTTTGATAATGATTTCCTGCTATTTTTACCAAGAAAGATACTCCTTCCTGTACTCCCTGCACAAGACTGAATCTCATCTGTAATCGGCTGCCCTAAATCTTTCTCCCATTTCTCAAGCACACTGTCTTCTGGATCTACTTGCATTTAGCAAATTACAGTGAATTGATAGCCTGGCTCAGCCTTTCTCAGCTTTTTTATCATTGAGAAACCCATGAAACATTTGTCAGCTCCGAGAAACCCCGGAAGTGCAGAATGTGGTGGGGAAATATAGCTGCATACATGCCACCTGGGATCTCTCCCCTTCCCATCCCCATCAGACCCAACTTCGGCCATTTTGAGAGGGGAAGGCAGGCCGATATGACCATTTAAAGTCATATCATTGGATAAATGTTTAACAAATTATGTATAAAATTAACTCCCACCCATTCAGGGAACCCTTCCAGGGTCATCAAGGGTTTCACAAAACCCTGGTTGAGAAAGCTTGGCCTAGTAGCTTTCTGTCTTTAGAGAGAAGTAGGGATAAGCAGGTTTCTCCTTCCTCCAGAAACTGTGACTGCGTGTTTTGTTTCTTTTCTGCTTAATTCTGGTTTTCTTCTGCTGAGGACCAAGTCGACGTTAATATTATGGAAACTCTCCAAAGCCAGTGGGCAGGGGAGCAATCCAAATTCCCAGGACATTCAATGAGACTTAAAGATTGCCATGTTTGAACAAGTGAGATTCTAGTGTGGACGTGCTAAGTTGGAATGTATATTAACGTTTAGAATGTGTAGAGAGCGAGCAGGTCTCCCCAGAATCTCACTCAAAACAATATGTCCCCAATCTTGTATCATTTGCCTGGTGTTAGTATGACCAGTTAATAATACCAATGGGTGAAGATTTTATAAAGTTTATTTTGCATCTGCAAAAGGCTCCGGTTTTACAGCATCCTTTCTCAACCTTTTTACCATTGAGAAACCCTTGAAATATTCTTCAGGCTTTGAGAAACCCCACAATCATGCAAAATATGGCTGGGAAGTAGAGCTGTGGACACGCCCCCTGCCTCCCATTCCCACTCCCTCCAGGTCCATCACTGGCCATTTTGGGAGGAAGGGCAGCTCTGCATGACTATATATGGTTATATCACCCCATAATTTTTAACAGATTTTTAAAAAATCATTTAATTCCCACCCATTCAGGAAATCCTTCCAGGGCCCTCAAGAAACCCAAGGGTTTCACAAAATCCTGGTTGAGAAAGCCTATAGCAGGGGTAGTCAACCTGTGGTCATCCAGAAGTTCATGGACTGCAATTCCCATGAGCCCCTACCAGGATTTGCTGGCAGGGGCTCATGTGAATTGCAGTCCATGAACATCTGGACGACCACAGATTGACTACCCCTGGCCTATAGAATCATAAAATCATAGAATCATAGAGTTGGAAGGGACCTCATGGGTCGTCTAGCCCAACCCCCTGCAGCATGCAGGACACTCACAACCCTATCACTCATCCACTGCCTTATAGAAACGAAGCCGAGACGGATAAGTGGTGCACATACCTTTTCTTATATGGGCCTTCAAAACGTAGCAAAAAGGCAGACTATCCCACGTGTCTTAGTGACGAATATTTCATTGGTTTCCCCTTATCAGAAGCTCTTGTCTTGTTGTGTCTGCAAACCAAGTTTCATTTCTCCTGAAGACCCAAGCTCTCCCTCACCTCCCTTTCCCTTTCATTGCAGAGACTTTGAAAGCATTCCCTTACAGCTTGCTATGGCTAGAAGCAAGAAAAGGGGGAGAGGGGAGGCACAGGCATAAAAGGTTGTCACATCCCGCCCAGGGAGCTAGTGGGGTAACAAATTCAGTGATGCTTATTCTCAGGAAAATATTTTTAGGGATGCTCTGGTTGATCTGCAGCAGCAAAAACCATCTCCCTCTCTCCCCCAGGGATTCCCTCCCCTTTGCAATTCTGTAATCGCCTCCTGAAGTGGAGACAAACATTCTAAAATACATTTCAATCATCCTCACGCAGCTTGGCTTAATTCATTGGCAGCCGTACAAAATGCTATTTACAAGGTACACCCTCATCAGCTGGGAGCCTGCATTAAGCATCTCAAATCAATCTGCCATCAATTTTCATTCCCTTTTATTTTTCATAGAAGAGAACGTTATCGATCCAAAGTGTTTCCAGTCTCATTTAATATACTGGATTCGCCTGTCAATTTCTCCACGTAAACCTCGGTAGAGATTCGAAGCTCTGCCTTCCTTAAGGCCATCTTTGTTGGAAACCATGGATAGAATATTGCCGTGCGGGTTATCCTAAGGATGCTTTAGTACATAAAGGCCACCTTGGTAGGTCAGGTCAATGGTCCATCTAGTCCAGCAGCTTTGCCCTCAAAGAGTTACTAGCCTCATGGCATGGCCTAGAGTCATATGAACATCAGAAGAGCCCTGCTGGATCAGACCAGTGGTCCATCCAGTCCAGCATCCTGCCTCACACAGAGGCCAACCAGTTCCTCTGGATGGCCAACAGCAGGGCATAGAGGGTGAGGTCTTTATAAGAGCATCAGAAGAGCCTTGCTGGATCAGACCAATGGTCCATCCAGTCCAGCATCCTGCCTCACACTGTGGCCAACCAGTTCCTCTGGATGGTCAACAACAGGGCATAGAGGGTGAGGTCTTTATAAGAACATCAGAAGAGCCTTGCTGGATCAGACCAGTGGTCCATCCAGTCGAGCATCCTGCCTCACACAGCGGCCAACCAGTTCCTCTGGATGGCCAACAACAGGGCATAGAGGTCAAGGCCTTCATAAGAACATAGCAGTCCTGCTGGACCAGACCATTGGTCCATCTAGTCCAGCATCCTACCTCACACAATGGCAAACCAGTTCCTCTGGAAGGTTAACAATGGGCATGGAGGCCAAGATCTTTGTCTGATGTTGCCTTGCCTCCTAGCTGTGGGCTTCAAAGATTTGGTGCCTCAGAATGTGTAGGTTCCCTTCAGACCCCACGACTAGTAACCACGGATGGACCCATCCTCCATGAATCCATCTAATCGCCTTTTAAAGCTGTTGATTCCTATGGCTGTCACTACATCCTCTGCCAGAAAATTCTGCATTTTATCCATTCTTTGTGTACAGAAGAATAAAGTTTTAACTCCAGGGGCACCTTTAAGACCAACCAAGTTTTTGTCAAGATAAAACTACTGAAAGTTTAAAAGCACTGAAGTTATCACTTTGTACGATAAAGCAATACATTTTCAAAAGTGTTACTGATTCATTAGTTCCTTGCTACAGATAGTAGATAATGCTGTCTACAAGTGAAAGATCTATGTGCTGCTTTATTGTACAATGTGATAACTCTAATGCCGCAACCCTTTAATACTGTTCCTCGTGGTGACCCCCAACCATAAAATTATGCAAGTGTTCTTTCACAGAAATTAAACCAAAACTGACCAATGGCGTGAAGATCCATTGTTCATCATAGTATATAAATTGGTTTTCCCCCCAGGGTTTCTCAGTTCAGCTCTGCCTCTTGTCTCACCATGCCGATCTCGCTCTTTTCCACTTCTCCAGACAGATGAACGCTGTATCTCAATCTACCCCACAAGGCTGTTGTAAGGATGGCGCCCCTCCCTCGGCCAAGCTGCTCACCCTGCCGTGACTCCTGCGAAAGGGTCGTTCGACCCCCAAAGGGGTCCTAACCCCCGTTTGAGAACCACAGCTCTAGTGGAAGCCCATTGAAATCAATGGAGTTAGGACAGCATAACTCTGAATAAGACTGTACTCTAAATTTCTTTTTCGGGCCGACATCCAAGATTTTCCATTTCCTCCCAGAAAAGCTTTTTCCTTTCCTCTTCATAATCGCTATTGTTCGCAAATTGACAAGTGTGGCTGTTAGAGACATCTTTGTTTGGTTTCTTGAAGGCTTCACTGAGTATGTTGTTTCTGCATTGTGCAGGAGACAAGCAAGACATTCATCAGTGTTGGTTTTTTGCAGCTGCCTTTTAAAAGTTTGGCTTCCAAAGCTCCTGAAGCCATTGCTCCACCGAAGCTCTGAGTTGGAAGCAGGTCTGAACGCAAGCTGTGCCTCCCATGACCCAGTCCATGAACAGCATGAAACCGATACATTTTACTGTGTCGCTGGGATAGCCGAGTTTTCCCACTATGTTGTTAATGTGCAGATATGCATTGGAGATGACAGCCTTCACGAGACTCTACATAGAGCTGGTTTTCATACTCTGCCTTTCACTATCCGGAGGAGTCCCAAAGCGACTTACAAACACCTTACCTGAGAGAGCTCTAACAGAACTGCTCTAAGAGAACTGTTCCACAAAAGCAATATTATTAAAAAGCCAAACTCATCTCCAATGATCAATCAGGAGTCTTGCTGGGAGACGCTCTGTCCAAACCCACCCACTTTCTAAAAGCCTGGGGTGGGTGCCAGGAAAGGTGCGGGTGGGTGCAATGGCACCCATGGGCCCCACCCAGGGCCCCCAGCTCTAGTTCTTATCCCTCACTGACATATGGCATCTTCAGGAGTTATCATAGAATCATAGAGTTGGAAGGGGCCATACAGGCCATCTAGTCCAACCCCCTGCTCAACGCAGGATCAGCCCAAAGCATCCTAAAGCATCCAAGAAAAGTGTGTATCCAGCCTTTGCTTGAAGACTGCCAGTGAGGGGGAGCTCACCACCTCCTTAGGCAGCCTATTCCACTGCTGAACTACTCTGACTGTGAAATTTTTTTACCTGATATCTAGCCTATATCGTTGTACTTGTAGTTTAAACCCATTACTGCGCGTCCTCTCCTCTGCAGCCAACGGGAACAGCATCCTGCCCTCCTCCAAGTGACACCCTTTCAAATACTTAGAGAGGGCTATGATGTCCCCTCTCAACCTCCTTTTCTCCAGGCTGAGTTATATTACTCCCCTCACTGCAATGTGAATCGTTTCCTGGTGCCTTGTCGGTTTTGACCAATACTGAAAGAGTAACATCAGCGGAAAAGAATTCCAATTAAAACGGTCTTGTGTCAGGCGAGCAATCCGTCAGTCTTGTCTACGGGCCTGGATTCCTGAGAGGGAATGTTCCTGTAGTTTGAAAACTTGAGAGGCCTAAGCTTCGGTTTAATTATTTCTGAAGGATCTTTCATCAGGAGAGGTTAATCGGAGCACGAAATGGCGCCCAGGTGGCCGCTGTAATCATATCATTGACCACTCAGAGACGTTAAATGCCCCGTGCCTCACCTTGGCATAGTTGATGGCTCTTCACAGTCCATTATCCCACTATAACTGCTTCTTAACCTTGGCGCGTCAAACACTGGGCCGGGTCCATATGACTCAATCGACACTTATCCCCGCCAAAGTAAGAGGGATACGACAGCTGCTAATTTCACCTCGCTCTCAAGAAGTACACCACAGTTTACGATGAGGAACAAAGTCATGTGTTGATGGCCGTGGTTGTGAATCCTAAAGATTTCAGCCAAGGGCTGCCACTGCGTGGCTCAAAAATTCTGCAGAAGGGGGTTTACTCTGCAGTTTAGACTTCTGCGAGCCAAGGAACCCACAGGTTGTCAGGTAAAGAAAATGAGGCCAACCCCATAATGTCAGCCTCTTGTGGCGCAGAGTAGTAAGGCAGCAGACATGCAGTCTGAAAGCTCTGCCCATGAGGCTGGGAGTTCAATCCCAGCAGCGGGCTCAAGGTTGACTCAGCCTTCCACCCTTCCGAGGTTGGTAAAATGAGTACCCAGCTTGCTGGGGGGTAAAACGGTAATGACTGGGGAAGGCACTGGCAAACCGCCCTGTATTGAGTCTGCCATGAAAACGCTAGAGGGCGTCACCCCAAGGGTCAGACATGACCCGGTGCTTGCACAGGGGATACCTTTATCTTTACCTTTACACACGAAATGGACATAGGGTTGCCAGGTGCCCCCCATCCACTGGCGGTGGAGGAGGGAGGGATAAAGTTGCCCATTTCAGGTTGGGGAATTGCTAGATTTTTCGCCTTTCCATCCAAAGTATTGCAAGGGAGATTTGCCAAGATTCCTTTCAAAAACAGACTGTGCACTTGTGAATCAAATTCTCCTGACACCATCTAACATATCTTACTGGATTGTCCCTTGTTCATTGTCCAGCGAAGGCACATTATATTGTGTGTGTGTGTGTGCTAGATTTTTGGGGATGGAGCCAGGGGACGACAGAACCTCAGTGAAGGTACAATGCTGGAGTCCACCCTCCAAAGCAGCCATTTTCTCGAGGGGAACTGATCTCTGGAGATGAGCTGTCATTCTGGGGGCTCTCCCTGGAGGCCAGCATCCCTACATGTACATATAGCTGGACTTCCAACAAAACCACTGTTGGCCACAGCGTGAGACAAGATGCTGGACTAGATGGGTCACTAGGGTGATCCGACAGGACTCTTCTGATGTTTGTACCCCGGGTGCCTTCCCCAGTCATTACCGTTTACCCCCCAGCAAGCTGCGTACTCATTTTACCGACCTCAGAAGGATGGAAGGCTGAGTCAACCTTGAGCCGGCTGCTGGGATTGAACTCCCAGCCTCATGGGCAGAGCTTTCAGACGGCTGCCTTACCACTCTGCGCCACAAAAGGCTCATGGCTGGCACCTTGGGTGAAGCCAAATGATGCAAGGAAACACGGCAACAATGTCGTAAAGGGAGGGCAAGCTACAGCAAGCGTCAGCTTGCCTGCCACATCCCTTTGATGGCAGAGTGTTTAATCATCCCAGAATCAAAATAGGGCCTGCGATTGGATTTATTAAAAACAAACAAAAAAAAATCATCCCTGTTTGTTTTCAGATACAAGACAAGCAGCAGCGTTTTGCAAATCACCAATAGCCAACAAGGCTGCATTCATCCACAGCTGAGTCAGGAGCCGGTGATAAAAACATTTTTGGCTGGCAGTCAATTAATCCGGCACTGTTCCATGTGGGCACTTCAAGAGCTTTGCAGTGGGGGCTGAGGAAGAGGCTAACTCACAACGGCCCTACTGAACACGGTAAAATAACATTTTCTCTCTCGAGACGGTTGCCTGCTCCTCGGTCCTGTGGGGTTCCCCCCCCCTCTTGTTCTCGTGCCTGTTTATTGTGAAAGGTAAACAGTTATTTTGAAAGCTTCCAGGAGTGTCATTAAAAGATCAGTCTAACTGTGCTGTCAGACGATTCAGAGCTTGAATGACGGGGGCTGTTGTTCTGTTGCAGTCGCTGGAAAGAAGAGAGGGAGCTGCTGTGCCCGTCGTCCCCTGCAGCAGAGCCAAAAGTCTGTGAACAAATAGTTTCATGTGAAAATGACAGTTTTGGTAAGCCCGAAATCTTCTCCAATGTCTCGCTGCCCAAATATTATCTCTTCTGCAGCATTTTGCCTCCATTCGCCACACTTCTTGACAACTAATCTGGTGCTTTTTTTCTTTAAAAAAGGAAGGTTATTCTGCTGTTCCTCATTGGATTATCCAACCAGTCACATAGCTGGTATAATGACTTTATATGACACATAACAACCAATCAGGGATCACAGTCTGATGGCTTTATATTACACATAACAACCAATCAGGGATCACATCGTCTGATGACTTTATATTACACGTAACAACCAATCAGGGATCACATAGTCTGATGGCTTTATATTACACGTAACAACCAATCAGGGATCACATCGTCTGATGACTTTATATTACACGTAACAACCAATCAGGGATCACATAGTCTGATGTCTTTATATTACACGTAACAACCAATCAGGGATCATATAGTCTGATGACTTTATATTACGCATAACAACCAATCAGGGATCACATCGTCTGATGACTTTATATTACACGTAACTACCAATCAGGGATCACATAGTCTGATGGCTTTATATTACACGTAACAACCAATCAGGGATCACATCGTCTGATGACTTTATATTACACGTAACAACCAATCAGGGATCACATAGTCTGATGTCTTTATATTACACGTAACAACCAATCAGGGATCATATAGTCTGATGACTTTATATTATGCATAACATCCAATCAGGGATCACATAGTCTGATGACTTTATATTACACATAACAACCAATCAGGGGTCATAAAGCCCAGGTGGTTACTTTAGATGCTCTGTAGGCCAACACATTTTACCCATGTGACAACAGCATGAGGAGTCCCATGATCATTCTGAACGGAGAACACTTTCATTCTACTTGACCGTCCCCTGTAAAAATGATCTAATCCACCCTGTTAGTCACAGTCCCTTAAATAACCACTTCCAAAAGAACACACTCTCCCATTTCTTCACATGTGTTCAAATGGTTGGCACCAAACCTCTTTCCCCATTTTATTTTGCCCAGTTCCATTCTGCACTGCAGCCCCTGTACTATGGGGCTTTTGTCCATGAAGACCCCACCAGTGAAAGTTCATAGGATCCAACCCAAAGTTTCCAATGTTGGGAGAAGATAACTCCTCAACAGAAAGTGATATCCTTGTTCCTGTTTTCATCTCATGAAGGTTAGCAGGGGAAAAGCCAACTCAGTTGAATCAAAGACCCAAGTCCTCCTCTATTGCCCTAAATGTTCATCCACTCCATGAAATGTCTTACCCTACTGATGAAAGCCAAACCTTGGTACACTGATATTAACCAGCTAACTGCTGGACGATAAAGATGCTATTCCTATAATAAGGGTCCTCTATCCTTTGTACTGTGCCTGGGGTGGGGGGAAGTCCCATTCCATGGATGGAAATGCCTACAAAGCGCATACTGGCAATCCTCAGGAGATCAGTGGGGGCAGCACTTACTGTAATGGCCATTTTCCAATGCCATGATGTATTCTGAGTAGTAAGAAATGTGGTCACCACATCAGGGGATGCTCGATGATTCACACCAGACTTTACGGTAAAACTAGAGAGTTTCAAGTGAATTCTAATGCATCTCATTATATAGAAGCCACTTCCCAGTATGTGGGTGGAAGTGATGTCACAGCATTGTAAGATGGCCGCTTTGCCTCCTCATTTCCCCCTCTTCTGAGTCAGGGGGGAAAGATGGGGTGTCATCTTCTGGCAACAGGGGAATGCCACCTAATTCATGAAACTGTTTTCTAAATTAGACCCATGGTCTATGGCAGGGGTAGTCAAACTGCAGCCCTCCAGATGTCCATGGACTACAATTCCCAGGAGCCCTTGCCAACATTCGCCAGTGAATGCTGGCAAGGGCTCCTGGGAATTGTAGTCCATGGAGATCTGGAGGGCCGCAGTTTGACTACCCCTGGTCTATGGTGTGGTTTAGTCTGACTGGTGGAAGTTTTGCAAGGCCATGGATGGTCCTGTTGAACATCCCCTAATGTAGTATACTAATTCCAATCTAATAGTGATCCCTGGCCTCATAAAAGTGTGTTTGGCCTCAACCAGAATCAGGATTTTTTTGGCCTTGTCACCAAACTGGTGGAATGAGCTGCCGGTGAAGATCCTATCAGAACTGCCAAAGTTCCGAATGGCCTGTAAAATGGCGCTCTTCCACCAGGCATACAGTTGAGTCCAAAATGAGCAACAGAACCCCGAAATGTGCCCCCCCTTCCCTACCCTTCCTACTGGGGAAAATCAGATTTTAAAATAACTGAAATCACCCATTAGTTTAGTTATGGGAGTTCTACTCTTATCCGGTAGAAACAACAACTAGTGACTGTATTGTTTCATGCTATGTTGTTATGATTTTAACTTTATATAAACTTGATGTCATAAGCCATCCCAAGCCTGCTGTGCAGGGAGGGGTGGCCTAGACGTCACCATCAAATAATTGATAAAATAACAATAATTCCTATCTGAACTTTTCAACAGGGGACACTTGGGATTGAACCTGTGATCTTCTGCATCTCAAGCAAATGCTCTACCACCAAGCTATAGTACCTCTCCTAACTGTGGACAAAGCCTTCAACCACTGAACAGTATGCCATTCTACCAACTTTCAGAAGGGGGGGGGAATCCTCCATCCTATTTATCACCCTGGCTGAAACTGTGCTGATATATAGCCTGTGGAATCAGAGCTACCCCACTGCAAGTTGGGCAAGGTGGCATGCTCCAACAATGAATTGTAATGCAAAATATCAGCAGAGGCACGGCGGCTTTGCAGGCATTCGGATCCCCCCCCCCCAACTCTCCTCCGGTGTTTACCGATGTAACTATTGATCCAGCCGGAACTGTAATTGCAGCAAGTCGTTATTGCATTGCATGTATATTTAGCCAGGTGTAGATGCTACAGGAATCTATCGCCCTGCAAGTTTTTCCATCATGTGCGTACATAGTGGGTAATAATGGCCACTGATTGTATCTTGCTAGCTTAAAACAAAAAAACGAAAAACTGGAATGCTTCACAGCTGAATGCCACAATCCGGTATCGGCTGTTAGCTACCACTTTACAGCACTTGGGTCCTGCATGTTTCTATTTATTTCATTTCAGTTTCCTTCCTTCAATGGTCCCTTGCCATTTGGGGACCCAGAGTAATATGAACAATCAACACAAGCACTGGCCCAACACAAGCACCGGTCCTCCTCTCCTTATCTTCAGAACAATCCAGTGAGGTAGGCTTGGCCATGTAGCCAACCCAAGGTTACCCAGCATGATGGAAGATCTTGGCGACATCATCTGTGCCCAGACTCTGAAATCTGAGCTTCAGTAAGGGCTTCGAGGGCAGTAGCACCTTAGAGACGGACAAGATTTTCGGCTTTCAAGAGTTAAACCTCCCTTTGTCAGGCACAACAAGTGAGCTAGCCTGCGTTCCCGATTTTTTGCTTTTGCAGATTTTGCTCTCTGACTCTCTGTACAAATATGTGGTATATGGAAAAGTAGCTCCACAGGAAACTTCTTCTCCCTGACATGCTTGTATTCTATGTGCAGGGAATTGGCTTACAAGGAGGAACACCTACAGACTGAGAATGCCCACAGAAGAAAGAAGCTCCAAATGACTGAGATCAGAGCCGTTTGACATCTCTCTGATCTCTCTTCAGAAATAACGCGTAATGTTGCAAAATTTTGTATGAGGGTGTGCAGCATACGTAAGCAGGTGGTTAAGTCCTTGAATGAGGCTGAATTATAATGACACGGTTAAATTTATTTGCTGCTTTTAGTATTGTATGTTTTCAGTGACTTCTTCAGTGGCTGAGTCCTCCAATCCTCCAATATCAGTTTGTTGTAACAAAAGTGGAAAAATCCTACTGCCTTTCCTTATATTATTGTTTTAGTATCAACAGGCCATTGGCTCAAAGGTACCAGGGAATGTTAGTCAAAGACCAAACTGACATTGGAGGATTGGAGGACTCAACCACTGAAGAAGTCACTGAAAACAGAAATTATCTAGAAACTGTTATGGTTGTTTCTTCTTGTACATAAAATAAATTGTAAAAGAAATCGTATTGGAATTCAATATATACATTATCACAAGTATATTGCCTTGGAAAGGTTCCTTGTTTTTCTGTTGATTTTCCACTGTGAACCTTCCTTTTTTCGTGTTGTAATCTTAGTATTGTATGTGGCAAGGTTTGTGTGTGTGTGTGTGTGGGGGGGGGGGTTATGTCGACTTTATGTAGAATTAAACGGAACCATCTGCAGACTCTGTACTGATCTGGAAGATTCTGGCTAGCCTGATTTCAGGACCATCACTGGTTTGTACTTGGAGAGGAGATCAACCAGGAAGTTCGGAGTTGCTGCTTAGAAACTGGCAATGGCAAATCGCCTCTGAACATCTCATGCCTAGAAAGCCCTGCAAGGTCTCCATCAATCAGCTGTGAGTCGATGGCATCTTCCACCACTACGTCTAAAGTCTTTGAGCTGATCCCACTCAGGCATGTGTTTTACCACCTGATCTGCTGAGAGAATGGAAGGAGGAGAGCCTGGAGGAGATTTCATCCATTTGTCCTTCCAAAATGTTTTCTTAATTTGTTCCTAGGTAAGCACAAGAAAAAATGTGCAGCATTGATGGAAATAACAGGTTAAGTCTGGATCTAACAACTTCCATCCATGCCAAGAGAACCAGGGTGGTGCCACAATTAAAGGGCTGGACTCTGACCGTAGAGAGGTGGGCTCCAGTTCCCACTCTGCCATGGTGCTTTCCAAGGGACTGACTACTTCCTCAGCTTGATCTCCCTCAAAGGGTTGTTATTATGAGGATCCTGTGGATGAACCAAGTATATCACCTGGAGCTTCTTGGAAGAAAGGCAGGCTAGGAACAGAAAGCCACAGAAAATATGGTGGATTAGGGGCTAAGCCCATTGCATTCAGGAATACAACAGGCATTAGATTGGGGTGGGGTGGAAGAATTCTGTGGATGCCCCCACCCCCCAGGACCAGGAAAGGCATGCCGGACAGCTGTTAGAGAACACACCGGCAGGGTCAGCTCTTATGAAGCAGGAATCTGCAGCCTCTGAGCCTCAGAGGGAAGTGGAAGGAGGAAGGGGTGGTCAGGGGTGGGGGACAGAAAGTGATTGGCTGGCTGCTGGGCAGACAGGCAAGCTGGTTGGAGGAGGAGGCACTCAGGGGCAGGACGGCCACCCTAAGTGCATGTTGGCACTTAAGCCATGAGACACGCTCCTCCTCCCAGGCCTTAACAGAAATATATTATGTGGAACAGATGGGTTCCCTATAAAATGTGGATTCAGCCTCCCCCCTGCCCCCCGAATCAATGGAGGAATTCTAATTGATTGTGCTCCCTTTTGAAAATAAGGGCAAACAATACTTAATTCTAAGCTGCAGGTTTGCCAGGTGTGTGTGTTTGTGTGTGTTTGGTGGGGGGAGATTTTGGGATGGAGGCTGGGGACAGTGAGTTTTGGGCAGAGGAGGAACTTTAGGGGATATAATGCCTAGGGTTTCCCGGTCCCCCTGGCCGCTGGAGAACATGGAGGGGGTAGGGCTGCCAGCTGCTTTGTGGGAAGCTCCTGGCAATGTGGGGCTGGAGCCTGGGGAGGCCAGGGGTTTCAATAGGGTCCAGCAGCCATTTTCTCCAGGGGAACTGATTTCTGTAGCCTGGAGATCAGCGGTAACCCCAGGAGATCTCCAGCCAGCACCTGGAGGTTGGCATCCCTAGCTCAGAAAGCTCACAAGTGGAGGATTTCGAAAGTGTCTCTGCTCAGAACAAAAAACACTGACCATTGCAAGTGACTCCATTCAGACTGGCTCTCTTTCCACCCCCACACACACACCCTCCTTATTTTTCTTAGGGAAATCAATTAGCCGCCAGGCCTTATGCAGGTAGACGTAGCAACCTTCTCCCGCTCCAGAGATAATTAACCTCACTGTCTAAAGGAGCTGCCGACCTCCCCCTTCTTCCGTTATTAGATTTCTTACATTCGCCAGGATTCTCTGTTTTGGACCGCGAAGCACCCCCGGAGTTCAATTTAAAATAGACATACAACAGAAATCTCCAAAGTGCTCTTCAGATCATTAACGCTCTCTGCCTTCCGCCGCAGACTGAACTGACAGCGTCCCTCCCGGAGCACTCCGAAAGCTTCCTTAAATCTGCAGCCGGTTTGATCTCTAAAATAATCACTCCTTGATACTCAAAAGCCTGCAGCCGGACCGAAAAAGGAAGGCCTGGATTCTCTTCCTGGCAAAAGAAAAAGGGGGGTAAGAATATATATATATATATATAATTCTAAGCTGCAGGGGATAGGTTTATATATATATATATATAAACACCCTCCCAGAAACTCCTAGGATCTGATTAAGAGAACTTCAAGCTCAACGGGCACCTTTCATGTCCACTCCAGCTTCAGAAGATGCTCTCCAAAGAAGCAGCAGCAGCTGCTCTGATTTAGGGGAGCTACAGCTGTTGGAAATGTTGGGTTTGAAAATCAAACTTAATGCCATGCACGATGCCCACTCCTTCCCAATGGAGCGCCCTGCACCCTCGCATTAATGACATGTTGAAACTAGGAGTATTGCTCAGTATTAGGATTATGATTATAGTAGACATGCCAGGGATTGACTCAGGGTCCTCTGCAGTGCCTAGGTCTATCATGGTCAGCTTTATCTCTTCAGACTGGCAGTAGCTCTCTAGGGTCTACACCAGGGGTAGTCAAACTGCGGCTCTCCAGATGTCCATGGACTACAATTCCCAGGAGCCCTTGCCAGGGAATTGTAGTCCATGGACATCTGGAGGGCCGCAGTTTGACTACCCCTGGTCTACACACTTCATACAGTCAATGAGGCTCTCATTCACGGAGTTGTTTTCAGGATTGCAGTAGAGCTGTGGAGACTTGCTGCTTCAGATTCGGGGTCCCTTTAATCTAGCATGGTGTTCCACACAGTGGCCATACAACTGCACTGAAGGGTCGACACCAAGGCACAGAGGCGGCATACCCTTGTGTTGCTTCATCACCAGTGTTCAAAAGTTTGCTTGAGTCACCATTGCTCTTCACCACCCATGGCCCTATCCTCTTGGTTTGTCTAATCCCCTTTTGATGCCATCTGTGCCACTGGTGCTCACAACACCCCACGAGGGGGAGAATCCCACAATTTAATTACTCGTTGAACTCGTTTATCTCTTTGCTTGCTTGCTTGCTTGTTTGATGTAGTGGTTAGGAGTGCGGACTTCTAATTTGGCATGCCGAGTTCGAATCTGCACTCCCCCACATGCAACCAGCTGGGTGACCTTGGGCTCGCCACAGCACTGATAAAGCTGTTCTGACCGAGCAGTGATATTAGGGCTCTCTCACCCTCACCTCCCTCACAGGGTGTCTGTTATGGGGAGAGGAAAGGGAAGGCAATTGTAAGCCACTTTGAGACTCCTTCGGGTAGGGAAAAGCGGCATATAAGAACCAACACTTCTTCTTCTTTTTGTTTATGTGTCCTTTGATTCTTAGTCCACCACTCCTGCAAGTGGCTCGTGGTGGGTTGCAAATAGTCATTTCCCAATAAAAACCCATTAACATCCCAACAATCAATTAACTGAGTGGTGAAAAAACAACACTACTCCCCACCCTCCAGAAAGTGCCCCGTGCATCGAAGAAGTGGTGTAGAGTAGACCGATGACCTGGCTCAACCTGAGAGGGGGCATGATCTTTCTTGCCCTTGCCTCATCCAAAGACCTGGAGGAAGAGCTCCACTGTGCAGGCTCTGCAGAACTATGACAGCTCCATCAGGGCCCTCAGCTCTCCCAGGAGCTCATTTCACCAGGTCAGGGCCAGGACCAAAAAGGCCCAGGCCTGGGAAGAGGCCCTTGAGCTGAGGACCTCCAACAGAATTGCAGTCTCAGAATTACCCCATTGACTCCACAGAAGAATAAATTGAAGGTAGGTTGCAGGGTTAACAATTTATTTACCAGGTTCTTATCTGTCTTTCACAGAATCACAGAATCATAGAGTTGGAAGGGGCCATACAGGCCATCTAGTCCAACCCCCTGCTCAATGCAGGATCAGCCCAAAACATCCCAAATCATCCTAAAGCATCCATTTCGAGCTCATGGGGATACATGGAGCTGTTACGTTTGATTGTCCCAAATGGAGATGAATCTGCCTGCTAGGACCTGACCCTTTTAACAGGAGATGCCCAGGATTGAACCGGGGCCTTCTACGTGCCAAGCAGACATTCTGCCCCTGAGTCACAAGAGCTCCTGCATCCTGTTATCATGATCTCTTCAGGTTAACATTGCCTCATAAGCAAAACGAGAAGGCTAGGCTTTTAGATTCCGAAGCAAGAGAAATGAGTGTTTATCCCCGAACCTGTTTCTTCCAGCTAGCTATCAATATTCCGTGCTTCCGGGAAAGGCCAATAGCGATCGCCAAGTAATGGAGCCCAATAGAAGAGGAGAAGAAAGATGGGTAAGCGATAAAACACCCGGTGCAGACAGGACACAAAGAGGTTATGCAATAAATAAGAAAAAAATAAAGAGAAAATGTGACGGAGGTGGAGAGAAAAAATAAGCAAGGCAAAGAGCTTTCGGAACACAGAGACCCTCGTAAAAAGGGTTCAGCAAGTACAATGTAAGGGCTCCAGGGGAAAGGAAGGGTAATTTATTGTCAAAAGAGGCAGTCAGTAGAAGAAATAAATGCATCTATTCCTCTGTGCTCAGAAAAAAATGGACGGAAGATACACAGCAACAATACTAAGCAGTGAGCATTCTCAAGGGTGTTTTGAAGGGGGGGGGGAATTGTATGTGTGGAATTCAGCCACTTTATGAAAGGGTATTATGTCAATTCAATCCAATGGTAGAAAGAATACACTGGCAGTTAAAAAAACCCACACAGAAATTAGGGTTGCTGGACCCCCCCCCCCCCCCCGGGCAATTCCCGAAGATTTGGGAATGGAGCCTGGGAAAGGCCAAGTTTTGTACGGATATGTGATTTAGTTCAATTTATCCAGAAATAAAACCTGAATCGAAGCTGATTCTTTTTCTTTTTTCCCGCATGTTCACCTAATACTAATCGCACATCCTGATAGGAATGTAGTACCCCAGTCACCAATACCTGAAATGATTTGGATTTTGACTTGAGTTCCCTGAATCGATTTGGGTCCATTATACTCTATGGAGCTATTAAAGTCAATGGGAAATATAGCCTAAGTTTAATCAGTGAAGGGGACGACAGAAAATGAGGTGGCTGGATGGAGGCACTGAAGCTTAAATGGACTCCGAGGAATGGTAGAAGGCCTGGAGGATCATTGTCCATGGGGTCGCAATGGGTTGGACTTGACTTTGCAACTAACAACAACAAATTTAGTGACCTGGTGGGGGTGGGGTTTGAGGTAGAGGCACCAAATTTGCAGTTTTTCTGGAGCCTCTTCTCTAAAGAACTCCCATATTTTTAAAAAAATGTACCAAGGGATCCAATTTTATGGGCACTCAAATAAGTTTCCCCCATGCTCCATTGTTTCGGGGGGGGGGATAGCTATGCAGCAGTACAAGCAAACGCTGGCAGGGGCTCATGGGAATTGTAGTCCATGGACATCTGGAGGACCACAGGTTGACTACCCCTGCTTTAGAGGAGAGGCTGCAGCAGCTAAATGTGTGTATAGTACACTCAACATGTCTCTCCACGGTGCTCACAGATTACTCACCATTGGCTCACAAGTCATGCAAGCCAGGCTGTCAGGAAATGATGCTCAGTTCTAATAGCTCCACATGGTATGAGGGACCCAATTCATATCAAAAAGCCACATTGATTCAGTTGCCAAATCAAACTCGAGAACTACAGTTGGGGAAGTACATCAAGAAAAATTCGGTGCTGTTTTGATTCAGACTGAATTTATTCAGGTATACCCTAACCACCCAAATCCCATTATCAGCATAGGGATTTGGATTCAGGTCATTCAAGTCCCACTAAATCAATTCAGCTACAGCCCGACAAGCAGCTGATCTGTGGAGATAAGACTATCTCTTCAGAGAAGCTGTTTGGGGCATTTAAATGGCTCTCCCTCCATACAGACTGGCATACTGCTGAGGATCTGCACTGCACTCAGGATCTGCACTAGGTCCATTTAAATGCCTCCCCACAGTGCAGACTCCAACAAACAGCTGAGAATCCCGAGAATCCTCAGGATTAGCTGTTTGGTGGGATCTCTCTCCCCAGCAGACCTTCACAGAGTATTGCTGGGAAGACATATAAAAACCCCTCAGGATCACTGCCAAACAGCTGATCCTTAGGAATCACAAATCTGATGAATCAAAGGGCTTCTCTGATTCGGCGTGTTTAAAGTAATGGGATGTGCAATTTGGCTCAGGTAAACCCGAAAACTATCTGAATAAGCATTGATTCAAGTATTTTCAGGCTTATCAGAGACAAATTGCACATCCCTAATTTGACTAAAATTTGTCTAAAAACCCAAATCGGCATTGATTCAGCACCCCCCCCTCCCGGGTTTAGCCAAGGCAAACAGACACCCTATTGATGTGATTGTATACTTTCTGCGTTGTGTCATTGATGTACACATGGAAATCTATACAGCCCATTATTACCAAAACACTAGATTACCAAAAGGAGCTCTACAAAACTATTTCTATTAAGATCCCATTTTCTTTTTTAGTTATTGGGGGGCAGGGAGAAGGTTATTGGACTATTTAATCACTGAAGGCACACACATCAATAAAGTTAAGGGGGAGATTTGAACGGATTGAGAGCTGGAGTCAATTGTGCATGCAGAGACTAGTGTTAAACAAGCAGGAAGCCACCGTAAAAGGGTTCCTAATACTTTATTTCCCCTTAATAAGCAAGCAGCTATTCAACTCCCTTTATATATTGCCTGTGTCTTTCCTGGAAGCAGCTGGCTAGGCCTTGTGAGAAATGGGGTGCTGAACTTGATGGATGTTTAGTCTGATCGAGCAAAACTCTTCATATGTTTGTATCCACCTATTGATAATATAGTCTAGGCCTGGGGTCCCAAATATGGTGCCCATAGTTGCCCTGCCCCCTGCAGAGTGTTTCCAGAAAGTAATTGGGGCCAGCTCGGGCTTTTGCCCAGTAAGGCTGATGCTCAGAGATTGGCCATCAGAGATTTGATTGACTGGACATATTTGACTGAGGTGAACTGCCGTTTTGTGGCTGGCTCCGCCTTCTGTGGCCACCATTTTGTGGCTGGCTCCACCTTCTGCGGCTGCCATTTTGTGGCTGTGCCCACCATGCTATTTCAAAAATCCCCAGATGCTCACCAAGCTCAAAAAGGCAGGGGATCCCTAATCTGGGACAAGTAACTATATCGTGCATTGAAAAAGAAACAAAAATCAAAAGGCTGTCCTTTTCAGCAAGACAAAAATACTTTGGGGAGACCCGTCTCAGCAAAGCTGCTCCTTGATAGTCTTGGACAGCCAGCTGGCATTTGGGCACAAGAGGAACAGATTATTGCTTGTCAATTTGCTAATATAGAAATAACCCACAAGAAATTGACAGCGGCCAGCCGGCAGCAGCTGTTAATTAAGAAGCTGAACTCGAGCCAAGGTAGTTTGTAGCCCATAGAACTGCTGTTTGCCACTAGATGTGGGCTAGGCTTTCAGGACATACGTGAACATGGGAGGTTGTCCACGTTACAGAGAGCAAACATGGAGAAATTGGGGGTGAACTCAGGGGCAGCCTTTGCCAATAGCCCCAGGAGTTATGCTGGGCATAACTCCAAACACACATCCCAATAGAGAAGTAAAGATAAACAGCACTCTCATAGAGTCTCACTGCTGCAGCTGGGACCCATCCTGTCCAAGGTGATGGCTTCTATCTGCCTGACATGGGATGAAGATCCCTCCTGGCTTGGCCCTTGATACGTACGAGAATCCATGCATACACACACAGAGGGCCCCCTATAGTTGTTAACCCCTAAGGATTCACCAGCTAGACTGCCAGAAGCCTGGCTAAAATATCCAGCTTGCTATTAAATTGTGGGGAGGAGGACTAAAGCCAGTTTGGTGTCGTGGTTAGGAGTGCGGACTTCTAATCTGGTGTGCCAGGTTCGATTCTGCACCCCCCCCCCACGTGCAACCAGCTAGATGACCTTGGGCTCGCCACGGCACTGATAAAACTGTTCTGACCGAGCAGGGGGTTGGACTAGATGGCCTGTATGGCCCCTTCCAACTCTATGATTCTATGAGCAGTGATATCAGCGCTCTCTCAGCCTCTCAGGGTGCCTGTTGTGGGGAGAGGAAAGGGAAGGCGACTGTAAGCCGCTTTGAGCCTCCTTCGGGTAGGGAAAAGCGGCATATAAGAACCAACTCTTCTTCTTCTTCTTCTAAAATTGACAGGAGATCCTCTGCACACCCTAAGAAAGGGAGGAGCCAACCTGCACATGGATTGCAAGCCTCAAGAGGCTCCTCAGACGCTGGCTATGAATGGCTGGCTCAGGCTGGCTTGCCAGAGCCAGACCTCTCCTGTTTCCCAGCCGGATTAGGCTTCTTTCACACAAGTTGGAGATTGCTCTTCCAAAGCCCTGTTGCGATGGTTTGTGACTGGATTTTCCCGTGCGAAATCCAGCTGTCAACGCTCACAAAAGTGCATCGAAAGTGCACTGCTTCTTCCCCAAATGTGCCTCTTTTTCAAAGCCAAGAGATTGATTTATTTAATTTCCTACACCGCCCTTCCCAGTATTCATGAAATTTCTATACTGCTCCTCGACAATATCGCAGAAGACCTCAGAAACTGGACTTTTGTTTAAAATTAAGGAGCTATCCCGGGCTATACTAAACAATTTCACAATAAATACAAATAAACGTTTCTTATCTCTTCTTTTATATATATATGTATATAAGAACAACCAGAACGGCCTCTAGGTTGAACTGGGTTTTCAATTGGGTTTTCCTCAGTGGTTGTTTTTCAACTTATTGTATTGTTAATGAAGTCCTTCAAAAGGATCGAGTTTTCCTCTCAGAATTTAAATTATATATATGTGGCCTTTGGCTCCCAAGTTCGGGGAGGTCTAGTCAAAGAGATAAGAAACGTTTATTTGTATTTATTGTGAAATTGTTTAGTATAGCCTGGGATAGGTTCTGTTTTCTGTTACAATAATTTTGAACCGTCCCTTTTTTTCGTGGTGTACTCTTAAAATTAAGGAGCGGCAACCGAAATTTTCTCTCCACCATCCAGATCGGACCATTTCATGCTCCTCCATTGCTTCCTAAGATAAACCTCAAGTCGATAAGTTCCTAATGCAAGACCTGTAGTTTCTTTGACACAAGGTGATAGCCAGAAGGTGAACATACCACATGCCACACACTCCCCGCATGGACCTCCAAATCAGAATCAAAGTCCCCTTCCTTCTCTTGGCATGATTTGATCTCGGAATAAATTAATCCTAACAATATCCCTTTTCCCCTTCAGTTCACTGTGCCTTGTGGAATAACAGTTGTTGGAAGCGCTTGAGTTGTTCCGCAGATAACTTGACGAGATGGAGTTCCGCTTGGAGCTATCCTCAGGGCTTCTGCTCTGGTCCCTGCTGGGTTCTTTAAAAAAAAAACCTCTCATGTTATGTTCGCTTCAGCTCTTTCTTCCCTGCAGAAATATCTACAGAGACTAGTTCAGAAACCCCAAGGAGAACTGCAAGCGTAATTCCACCGAAGTGACTGATTCGGTAAACAACGCAGGTGCTTCAGTTCAAAACAGGGTAGCTCTGTTCCTTCCATCCTCGTCTTGCCTTCGTTGTTTGGAAATGTTGTGCCATGTTTGGATGCCACGCACTTGCGTTGTATCATCCCACTCCAGTCTTTCTGTATCCTGCCGACTCTTTTGCTCGCTCCTGTCCTTCAAGCCCGTCTCAGATCAATTCAATGGCCTCTCTGATGCCACAATGGCTAGAATGCGCACTTCGGAGCCAAGAGTCTCAAGGCCAATCTTTCATTCAAGAGGGTAGTCTTGGGATTGACCAATGGTGAATAGGTTGATGGCCACCCAGGAAGCTTATGGTTGACTGAGGACTTGGACTGTTGTGGGATTCTTACCCCCAAAGAGAAGTCCATGTGGTGTAGTAGTTAAGGATTTGAGTTGTTACCAGTGGGGGGATAGGGGGAAATTGGCAAGGGGACAATTTACTCCGGGGGGACAGGTCTCTAGAGTCTGGAGATGAACTGTAATTCCAGAGCATCCTCAGGTCCCACCTGGAGGCTAGCAGCCCTATCAATTCTGTCAAGCTAGTATCTGTGAGAACCAAATTCAAATTCTCAGTAATATCACGGTTCTCTCAGCCTCACCTCCCTCACAGGGTGTCTGTTGTGGGGAGAGGAAAGGGAAGGTGATTGTAAGCCGCTTTGAGACTCCTTCAGGTAAAGAAAAGCAGCATATAAGAATCAACTCTTCTTCTTTTTCAGTAATATCAGGGATCTCTCAGCCTCCCCTCCCTCACAGGGCATCTGTTGTGGGGAAAGGAAAAGGAAGGCGAATGTAAGCCACTTTGAGACTTCTCCCGGTAGAGAAAAGTGCCATATAAGAACCAATTCTTCTTCTTCTTCTTCTTCAGTAATATCAGGGCTCTCTCAGCCTCACCCACCTCACAGAGTGTCTGTTGTGGGGAGAGGAAAGGGAAGGCGACTGTAAGCCACTTTGAGACCCCTTCAGGTAGAGAAAAGAATCAACTCTTCTTCTTCTACAAGAGATGAGCAGAGGTGAGTTTGCCATTTGCCTTCCTCCGCCCAGCAGCCCCAGTCTTCCTTGGTGGTCTGTTATCCAAGGGCATATCCTGCTTAGCTCCTGCACTCTGATGGCAGGAGGCTAGTCTGGCCCGCTAGGGTGGCTACTTGAGGTCGATAGCCTCCTGTTTAAAAGAACCAGACCTTCAGCCTAGTTTTTCTCAGCCTTGTCGATTCTATCCAGCTGCTGGCTTGCCATCTCAACCCAATGTTTATCTCAGTTTATCACTCCTTTGCCGATCATTGTCCCCCTGCTTCTTTCCCTCCCCGGGGAAAAATTAGCTGCTTTAAAGATGAGATAAGCATAGATTAACAAGAAAGGGAGTTAGCTGCTCAGGATGAGATCAGCCTAGATTAAGAATGGATGGGGACAGGCAGTCAGTGCTCTCTCTCTCTCTGGTTCCAGGGGAGCCGTAAGAACTCTCAGTTTTGCTTGTGGCATGGGCAATCAGGCAGCAAGCTCCTAGTGCTGTGATTTCTGCAAAATTCACGTGCTGCAGTTCACCTGCGGAGGTGGCAAGATGCAGCTACCTGCCGCTCCTGCCAGTTTCCCCTCTCATTACAGAAATTGCTTAATCTATTCTGACATCTGTTTGGTGTTCTAAGTAGGAAGTATCTGCTTATTTCCTCCCGAGATCCTGCCATGCAGAAACCAAGAGAATTAAAATGTTGACAGGTTCATTCTCAAACATCTGTGGCAGAACATAGCAGAGGGAGAATCTTTAACCAAACTGAATGAAGGCTAATCTGGTTTGTTTTTAAACCTCTCTTGGTTTCCCCCCCCCCCTCCCTATTAAATCAACATTAACCGTTTCTATAATAGGGGCAGGGGGAAGATTTCCAATGATTATTGTCCAAGAGAGACGCTGGAGGCTAAGTTGTTTAGGAAGCCGTGTCCGCTGCTTTACAGATGAGTAGATATCACCAGTTCCGTTTTGGAAAATCATTTCTGATATTTGTGCTGCGTCAAATGCCACTTCTTGGAGAATTTCAGGAAAGAACTCCAGACTTGGTTTGTGCCCAGTTTGCTGCAGGTTCCGATTCCTTCGTCTCCCCTCCCGTATCTGTACATAGATTAAATGCTATTTTTAAAAGCAATTGTGGTTGGATCATTCATGTCAGCGCATGCCCTCCCGAGGAAGAATGACAGGCCCAGCAAAGGAAGTTGATACAACCATCATATGATCACAAGGTCATGGGTTTCTTTTGCTTGTTTGTTTGTTTGCAATATTTTAGTTGTGTGCATGTTCAGAGAATGTTGGGAGGGGAGGATGCAAAAGAACGGAGAGCTGTGGCAAGTAGCACATGAGCAACATGGCATGGTACATGAAATAATACAGGGAGCCAATGATTCCTAAAGCACTTTGGAACAAGGTCATGCATAATGAGCTTTGGATAAAAGGGATTTCGGAAGCACTCTCAAATGAATCAGGGAGGAAACTCCTTAGCCTAGATTGATAGATAGGTACTCCTGGCTGAGGCTAAATGGAATACTCCAAAATTTCCTTTTGGAGTTTCTCACAACACAGTCTTTTTTTTTTCTCCACCATTTGTTGTCCTCCCCACAGAGTTCTACCCTACTCTTCATCTCTGATTCGGGCCATCTGTTCCACTTAATATTTCTGGCAACGGCTTGGAGGAGGAGCTGGTCTCATGGCTTAAGTGCCACTCAGCGCTTAATGCCAACTCAGGGCGGCTGTCCTGCCCCTGAGTGCCTCCTCCAACCAGCTTGCCTGTCTGTCCAGCGGCCAGCCAATTGCCTTCTGTCCCCCACCCATGACCACCCCCTCCTCCTTCCACTTTCCTCCGAGGCTCGGAGGCTGCAGATCCCTGCCGCATGAGAGCTGTCCCTGCCAGTGAGTTCCCTTCCCAGCCTGAAGCCTTTCCAGGTCCTGGGGGGAGGGAGAAGCCATCTGCAGAGTTCTTCCACCCCACCCACAATCTAGTGCTCGTTGTAATCCTTAATGCAATGGGCTTGGCCCCTAGTGTATAGATAAATTAAATAGCACCAATACAAGCACAGACCCCTGGGGGATTCTACTGCTAACCAGCCTCCAGTGCAAAATCTGTCCACTTAGTTCCACACTCTGGTTTCTCTTCCTTAAACAGTTATCAGTCTGTGAAAAGACATGTCCTTTTATCTCAGGACTGTTCAATTGACTCAGGAGCTTGGGGTGAAGAGCCTTGTCAAGTACTTTTCGGAAGTCCAAGCGTTCAGCAACTAACAGGTTTGTGTACGTGATGCGCAGTCAAGTCAAGAAACCGTGACCCTATGAATGATGGCCTCCAAAATGTCAAATTGTGAACGGAAGGTCACGGCTTCCATTATGAAGTCAATCTGTATCATGTGGGGTCTTCCTTTTTACCTGCTGCCTTTAACTTTTCCAAGAGTCATTGTCTTCTCCGGCGAATCTTCTCTTCTCATGCTGTGGCTGTAGTGCGATAGCCTCAGTTTAATCATTTTAGCTTCTAGGGAGAATTCGGGTTTGATTTGATTTAGACCCATTTGGTTTGGCAGTCCGTGGCATCTGTACAGCTCTCTTCCTGCGCCACATTTCAAAGGAATCAATTCTCTTTTGTCAGGGTCACATATCGATAAATTAAACAGTAACAGTGTCGACACAGCTTCCCGGGGGACTCCGTGGCTCACTAGCCTCCTCTGCAAAATCTTTCAATTTATGTTCACCCTCTGGTTCCTTTTTTCTAACGAGCTACTTGTCCACAAGAGGACATGTCGTCTTACCTTTGTGGCTGTTCAGTTGACTTAGAAGCCTTTGGTGAAGCACCTTGTCCAATACTTTCTGGAAGCCCAAGTGTCTGTCAGATTTTATTAACCCCCTCAGAGGATTCCCTGGGGTTGGTAAGGCAGGACTTCTGCTTTGCAGAAGCCATGCTGTTCCTCATCAGCAAGGCTCTTTCTTCAATGGACCCAGGATGGACCTTCAGCTAACCAGTTGTGTGGTTTCCTGGAGTCTCCCTTGGATCCTGCCTCGAAAATCATTGTGACATTAACTGTCTCTCAGTCCTCTAGCACAGAGGCTGATGGCTGACAAAACAGTAACATACTTCATAAGCTGTAAACTATGTTTTTATTAGCTGTTTAAAAGCCACTTTTCACAATGCTGCTGTAATATTAAAACGTTAAAAGCTCGTGAAAGCGGTGTGAAGAAGGAGACAAAAAACACCCACTCTCATTTGCTGTCAAGATGAAGGCATGCCTCTGCTTGATCTGTGGGAAATCGACTCTGATCAGCAAAAAGCATTGGGGGAAAGGTGTTGCTCTTATAGGATAAATTGCATTTAAAAACATAGAAGCCATAATATAAGCACTGGCAAGGTATCTCTGCTTCTCGGGACAGTCGCTCCCAGACCCCGACGTTCTAGATCTAAGTCTTCCTAGAGATTCTGACAACGCGGCCGAATAGTGAAAGGACTGTTTTCTTAAAGTATTGTGCATTACAAATGGATGTAGTAAGGATTGTAAGCAATGTGTTTCATCAGCACATGTAGCGCTGTGTTTTCATGTGGCAGTTTTGTTTGTACCAAACCCACAACAATACAGAGGTTTCCATAGACTTCCATTTGTTTTCAACCGTTTTGTTCTGTATGAAGGATGTGTTGTTGTTGTTGTTGTTGTTGTTGTTGTTGTTGTTATAACAGGGGCGCATGGATAAGACTTCCCTATAGAATCGCTAAGGATCGGACAAGACTGTCGGATGACACCATCGTTGCTGTCATCGTCATTATATTACTACTACTACTACTACTACTACTACTACTACTACTACTACTACTACTACTACTACTACTACTATTATTATTATTATTATTATTATTATTATTATTATTATTATTATTATTATTATTATTATTATTTCTTTGATGTATTGCCCGCCACCCCCAGATGGTTTGTGGCAGGTTACATATGTCTGAATAAAATCCCCATTAAACACCCTGGTGGTGGAACAAGCCATCAAGTTGCATGTGACTTGCAGCGACCCAGTAGGTTTTTCAAGGCAAGAACACTCAGAGTCGGTTTGCCATTGCCTGCCTCTATGTCATTCCTTGCCGGTATCCCAACAAGAGCTGGCCCTGCTTAGCTTCCAAGATCTGATGAGATTGGGCCAGCCTGGGCTATCCAGGTCAGTGTGCAAAACAGCCTACAAAAAGTGATCTGGAAATGAACATTGTATTCAAATTCCTTTTGCGTTTTACTTATGCCCACTCATGGTCCTTTGCATGCACGACAGAGGACACAGAAATAAACTTAATGTCACCAGACTTGACAATTAAACCAGGATTACTTTTTTGCAGGGTACTGTTACTGTTACTGTTACTGTTACTATTGCCCACCACTCCCATCAAAGCCAGCTCGTGGCCGGTTACAAAATAAAATAAGTAAATACAATCCTCTAAAAATCCCCCTAAAACACAGTAGTTAATAAAATGCAAACCGATAAAAACATAGCGGCAAAACCAACCCACCAACCCCTGCTGGGGACCAGTGGAAAACAGCTGGCCCCCATAAATAGAACATGGTGGAATAACCTCCCCTCCTTACTCCTCCTTTGGGGGGGGGGGCACAGATCTTCTCTTTGCTCTGGCCTCAACCATAGACCTGGTGGAAGATCCCCGTTTTGCAGGCCCTGCAGAAAGCCAGAAGCTTCCATTACATGTGATGTAAGCAATAATTAAAGCAGGGGTGTACTTGCAAGAAGTAAAGATGGCAGCAAGCACTTCGTTTGGAGATCAGGTATAATTCCAGGAGCTCTCCAGGCCCCACCTCGATATTGGCAACCCTAGATCCATGCCGACTCCTACTGGCAGCCTGGGAAACAAGATAATCTGCTTGATGGGCCCTTGCTTAGGAAATGTACACAAAGTGCCAAAGTCCGTGATTGTGACAGTCCCCCCCACAAGACACCAACTTGGCAGGCTTCCGTGCTGAGTCGGCTTTTTCCCTCCCCCTTTCCCCCCCTACTGTGCCTTGATTTACGGATGTCTCTGGCTTCGTTTTTTGATTTCCCAGATTTCCACATCCATATATTTGATGTATCGTTGAGTAAGGCATTTGTTATCTTCTCTGACAACGTGCATGTAGCTCAGTAAATCTATTTCCAGGCTGTCTTCTGAGACGGATACTACAAGATCTCCTTCTGAGGCATCAATTTATCTGATGCAAGGAACAAAATCTGTGACAAATGCAAGGGGGTCTCCAGGGCTTCCGTCGCCTGCATCGCTTCCCTGGTCTTCCGCCGTCGTTTGCTTTTCAGTGTCAGGCTCCTTTGGTGTCGCAGTGTGCCCCTGGATGAAGACACAAAGCTATGATACAGTGTCAAACGGTATTGAACGAGAGATTTGCAATGCAACCTTCAGCAACTAGAGGGACTAAAGACCAAACTAGACGGGAAAACATCCACTAGTCTGACCCCTGGAGGCCACTGCTGTGGATTTAAAATGGTGGAAGGGTCCATGGGTCATAACTGGGGATGTCATCTAGTGTGGTGCTCCCCAACCACCGGGCTGGAGCCCAGTACCGGGCCATAGAGGCCTCAGTACTGGGCCGTGGCGGGAGAGAGGGAGGCGCAGGCATGCCTCCCTACCCCCCCCCACAGCGCACACTCACTGCGCCAGGAGCGATCGGCTACCTCCCGGCGCAGTGAGCACCGCGCTGCGGGGGTAGGTTCAGGGGCTGGCAGCAATGCTGCGACCCAAAATTCCAGAAACAATTCAGGAACGGGGACTTCAGAAGTCTCCTCCATGGCGAGGGGGAAGTTGGGCTCCGAATAAAGCACAAACTTATGCAAAGCATTTCATGCAAATGGTAACTGCAGACTTCATTATTAAAGATACTTTCCTAAAGGCACATAATTCTGGATGACTGCAAATGTGCGTGTTGGAGCAAAAAATCTTGAATATGTCAAGATTTCACAGTTAGCGGTGTAGACATTTATGGGTTGCTTTGTGCCGTCAACTTAATAAGCAGTTTTCAGAAGGACAGACAGAGTAATGAATGGGTTGGGGAGCACCCTCATAAAAACAATGGCTTTCATTCATTGTCTTTGATTTCCTGAGGGCTCTCATTCACTAGGCTGTGATCAGTTTTGTTCTGTTTTATGTCCTTTCATTTTGCTTAAAAAAAAACAAACATTTGACACGCTGGTCTCCTTTTTTCCTATTATTAAATTTCCCCTTTGGTTGCAGGGTGATAAAACTTTCATGATGGCATAAGAGCTGTGATCATGCAGTCGGAGAGTTCATTATGTAGTAATTAATACATCCTCGGTATTGTGTAAATATTGTGTTGTGACGGCTGTGAGTAGACACAAGCAGGATCTTTGGCAGCGCTTCCTTTAAATAAAAAAAAAGGAAGAAACGAAGGAAGATGTGTTAGCAATTAATCTCTCTTAAGAGGCTGACGTGTTAAAATGGATGTGGTTTAAAAATTACGATCTGGAATGTCAGAGGCAAACCAGGAGCCCGTTAGCATTCTAATGATGGGACTTTCATAGTGTCGAAAGGAGATATCCCAAAGAAAACATGGCAGCTTCCACAAGCCCCAACATGCTTGTATGGAGTCCTCAGAAAGGATGGGATTTGAGGTAGATCTTCTCTAGTTATGCTCTTCACAAGCCTGTGATGGCTGGTTTGAAGCACAAAGATGGGTAGTGACCAGTATGAAATTAGTCCCTTAATTTCAGGGTTGTCTATTCTAATTGGAGGGGACCACCAAGGTTTCAGGCACTACTAGAGATCCTTCATAGAGAATATATTTCCCATGTGCCCAGAAATAACCAGGACTTTATAATGCACTGCAGTCTGAGCAATAGGGATCAGGTTGTTTTTTCTGCTCCTTCCCTCTAAATAATATCCAGGGAGTAATATGGGAACCAGGCCTCCCATTCCCCACCGGTAGCCCAGGGAGACCTGGCCACCCTAGAACCTGCAACGGCCTGATCCTTGGTGGGCAGGCTTGTAGGCCCTACCATGCAGAACAGAACACCAAACCCCGCTTGTTGAAGGCTTTCATGGTCAAAGTCAACTGATTGTTGTGGGTTTTCCAGGCTTTGTGGCCATGGGCTGGTAGGTTTAGTCCCTGATGTTTCACCGGCAGCTGTGGCTGGCAGCTACAGTTACTGGTGGAACATCAGGGACTAAAACTACCAGACCATGGAAAAAACACAACGTCTTGTTAAGTATAATTTATTAGGGCTCTTCGTTTGGGAATAATTATAAAATGGAACCCAAAACTCTGAGAAGTGACTGGTTGGTTATGGAACGGAAGTGAGCAGCTTGCATCGATTCCCTACTAAATCCCACCTTAATTCTTGACCTTTTCCTATTATTCGGGTAGAAGAAGAAGAGGAAGAGTTGGTTCTTATATGCCGCTTTTCCCTACCCGAATGAGGCTCAAAGCGGCTTACATTCACCTTCCCTTTCCTCTCCCCACAACAGACACCCTGTGAGGTGGGTGTGGCTGAGAGAGCCCTGATATCACTGCTCGGTCAGAACAGCTTTATCAGTGCCGTGGTGAGCCCAAGGTCACCCACCTGGTTGCATGTGGGTGAGCGCAGAATCGAACCCGGCATGCCAGATTAGAAGTCCGCACTCCTAACCACTACACCAAACTGGCTCCCAGGTAGGTGATGACCACCCTACAACCTGTACAGGGCAGTGCCCAATTGATATCAGCTAATGAGCATAACAGACACAAGGCTTTGCGCTTTGATGCCATTCCGCCGTGTTGCTCCGGTGGATTCACATCAAAGCCCAAGAACCAGGAAGAACTTTCTCCGGCGGCGATCCTGGCAACCCGCGGTCAATCACAACAGACACAGCCGCGCCAGAAAGCCCAACAGGTTGATGTTACGGGGCAACTTCAGACGTTCTTCCCGTGTTCCGAGTCCATGCATTCCAGCTTCCGTGTTGCAGCTCCAATATTATCCTTGTGAAAATCTGACAGATTTGTAATTCTCTCGCCGAGCTGAGCTCCGGCTCTGCTGAGCACCCAGAGGAAGGCTATTTTCGCTCCTACTCTGTGTCAGTTAAAAGCTTTGCATCCCGAGGTACTGTCAAGAGCCAGCTGTCGACCATTTCGCTTGTTAATTCATTAAAACTAGTTCTTTATCCTCTCAGGAAATCACCGCGCTCACACTTACTGGCAGACAATAACGTTCAAGGGCTCTGCTGCTGAACTCGCTGACAATATCAATTATTCAGTTTTCTGCCAATGCCTATTAGAGCTTTCAGGCGAGAGAATTTACACTGGGTTATTGAATTAAACACACACACTCACACAGCTAAAAGCTTTAGGGGACTCGAACTAATTAGCCGGCGTTTGTAAACCCCTTTGTTCATGGTAATTTGTTTACAGGACTAACTCAACCTTTTAATTATGGCATGTTCGCAGGCCGCAATACTGTACCTTTGTCTCTTTTCTCCCCTTATTTTTTCTCCCCCACCGTTTGCAGTCGTTGGGGGAGAAAAGGACAAATGCCCGCGAACTAATTTATGATTTAATGAGCAACGACGACCTAGCCCCCGGTGCTTGACCTAAAACAGAAGTGTGTGTTTTAATTATATTGAAGGAAAATTCAACGCCGCCATGTGAGGTGCCGAACACAAGCTCTAGCCTATGTCGGTGTGTGATGGACATGTTGCCAGAGGCAGAATGGATAAAACTGCCTCTAAAAACATGGGGACCCAGCACGAACGACAGCAAAATACAGAAAACCCAATAAAATCAGCGTCCAGCGCTACTTCAGACCAACACGGCTACCCACAGAAAACCAAATGGTTCCCGAAAGTACCAATACATAAAATATATATCTACAGAACATCCCTTCATGTCTTCTATAAGGAGGGTGGCCAGATCCATCCTGTCCAAGGTGATGGCTTCTATCTGCCTGACATGGGATGAAGATCCCTCCTGGCTTGGCCCTTGATACGTACGAGAATCCATGCATACACACACACAGAGGGCCCCCTATACTTGTTAACCCTTAAGGATTCACTAGCTAGACTGCCAGAAGCCTGGCTAAAATATCCAGCTTGCTATTAAATTGTGGGGAGGAAGACTAAAGCCAGTTTGGTGTCGTGGTTAGGAGTGCAGACTTCTAATCTGGCATGCCAGGTTCAAATCTGCGCTCCCCCACATGCAGCCAGTTGGGTGACCTTGGGCTCGCCACGGCACTGATAAAACTGTTCTGACCGAGCAGTGATATCAGCGCTCTCTCAGCCTCACCCACCTCACAGGGTGTCTGTTGTGGGGAGAGGAATGGGAAGGCAAATGTAAACCACTTTGAGACTCCTTCGGGGAGAGAAAAGTGGCATATAAGAACCAACTCTTCTTCTTCTTCTTCTGGAGATTTGGGGATGGAGCCTGGGGAGGAAGGGGTTTGGAGAGTAGAGGGGACAGATCTCAGCAGGCTACACGGCCATAGGTTTATCATCCTCCAAAACAGCCATTTTCTCCAGGGGAACTGATTTCTGTTGTCTGGAGATCAGTTGTAATAGTGGGGAAGCCCCATCTAAGACTGTGAGAGAAGGTTGCAGACTGAAGGATCATTTACGGCCACAGATATGGAGGCAGGGGGGATAAAGGTAACCAGATAATAATCCACCAAGCTGTCTCTTGATATTTCTACAGAACTGGAGTTAAAAGACTAATTAGGACAATATATGGACCTATTGGATGTGAGGGCAATCTGGCTGTGACATCTGTCACCCCATTGATCACCAGGGTTGATCCCCATTGATTGCCAGCTGGCTGGCTAGATGGGTATCCCCTGACCTCCTTTACTGTTCCATGTGGATTCCTCCTGAAACTGCACACTCAGTGGAAGAGGATGTCCATCCCAGATAGAAGCAGTGTACCATTCTTTGGTCAAGAGTATAGACCTATTGCCCTGCTTTGGATAGCCCAGGCTAGCCTGATCCTGTAAGATTCCAGAAGCAAAGCAGGGTGGGCCTTGAAAACACAATGGGGTTGCAACTTGTCAGTCCTTTCCACTACCGCCATGGACCTATGCGTAGTGAGGAGAGAGAGGGACAATATGCCTGATTGCCATGCCTGTCTAGTACATCGGGCCTATCATCCAATGCCACTGGCATCCATCCATCCATTCTTTTGAAATTCTAGGGGGGGGGGGAGTATCCAGGAGTCCATTTTGACTCCATTGAAATTAGGCCTAATTTGCAGTTCTTTCCCTCCCTGGAGTATTCCTTTATTAATTTCTTAAACTATTTGGGAGGGGGAGAATCTTTGTTTTGAGGGGTCACTGAGATGCAATCTTTTGGAGAGGAGAAAGATTCAAAAATAAACCCTTCCTTCAATTAGGGCAGGAGACCCAGGACATCATGCCTCATTGGATCCTCATCAGGAGAACATGATCTTGTTTATGTCCCAGTTATGTCACATGTTTTCCTGGTGCCTTTGGCCCAAAGCAGATAAATCAATTTTCATCTAATTAGGCTACACTCGAAGAATTCATTTGTTAGCTGTTTAGACTGCTGGAGTATATTCCTTAACGCAATTAAGAGAATAGGGGGAGGGAAGCCCTCCTTTAATTTCATTCTGCATATCGAGTAAGACTTGCACGAGAGATTCGGGGGCGTTTTCAATGACATGGCTTTGATTACGGACGTCCTCGATGTACACGAGGAGATGCGGGGAAGGTTCGTGATTAGGCGGCAGGAATTGTGCTTTCTAAGCCTAACAAATCAGGAGATGATGAACAACATTTGCCATTCAAGGATCATTCCCATTCAAGCCTCAGTTTTGGGTCAGCCTCATCACCTCCCTCGGATGACTTTTCCCTGCGGGATTGCTTTCTTTCCCAGACTTTTAGTGGGTTGGAGGTGTCAGGTGCTGTAGCCTTGAATTTCGCACCCAACACCACCCACAATGTCTCCGGCACCTGTTTGCTTATATCATTGCATTTATTTAGTACATTTCCTTTGGTTTTCAGAGAATTTGTTGACAGGGCTTTTAGGAAGAGTGTTATTATTCCGGGGACTGGACAGGAGCCCGATGGTAATATCCACTAACAGAAAACACTTCTGTTAGCAGAACAGAAATTCCCTGTCTCCCCCATAACCCCTGCCATTGATTCCCACTGCTCTTCCCAGTAAGCTGTTCCTGGGAGATAAGGGATTCCTGGAACAACACGGAGGGTGAATCAGAGGTCTGCAGCAGGAGGGGGAAATCGGGAATCATCATTGCCTTCTCCACGGACAGTCTTTGACATACAGTGCTTTGACATACATCGCCGCTACTTCCCCAAAATAATATTCTTCCCAAAGGGTGTGGGAGGTCGAATTATTATTTCTCCATTAAGGATGAGTGCCCTGCTGCTTCTGCAAACAGGTATGCCCAGAGTGCACACCCAGTCTTCAGATGAAATTAATATGAGCATGTGATCAGAAGTAGTCTTGGTATGATCATATGATTTTATCAGGGGGTTATGTGTAGGAGTCTATGAACACATGGGTGAACCAGTGCACAAAATGAATTTGGGTGTGGTTCATCATGCACTGTGTCTTTGCACTGTGTCTTTGCACTGTTTTGTCAATACATGGTGTGGGTGTGGGCGTGTGGGGGTGGGTGTGCATGCCTTGCAATCTCATAAAATCTCAGAAGCCAAGTAGGATTAGGATTTGAATGGGAGACCATCTTTGTAGTCCAGGAGGGTCATGATGTGGAGGCAGGCTATGACCAACCACTTTTAAATTTCTCTTGCCTAGAAAACTCTAAGGGGTCACCATAAGTTGGCATTAACTTGACAGATAGATAGATGATAGAAAAATGTTCATACAGAGAGATGATAGATATCAATAGACAGAAAAACATAGATAGATAGATAGATAGATAGATAGATAGATAGATAGATAGATAGATAGATGGATGGATGGATGGATGGATGGATGGACGGACGGACGGACGGACGGACGGACGGACGGACGGACGGACGGACGGACGGACGGACGGACGGACGGACGGACGGACGGACGGACGGACGGACGGACGGACGGACGGACGGGCGGGCGGGCGGGCGGGCGGGCGGGCGGACGGACGGACGGGCGGGCGGGCGGGCGGGCGGGCGGACGGACGGACGGACGGATCATCAGACAATGTTTTAGAAGGCACACAAAAGGGTATCTCTGTTGCAGAGACGGGGGAAAGAAACAACCAAGCTGCATGAATTGAAATTGCAACAAACCACGTTTTCCCAGTGGCTGATACAAAATTTAGAAAGGCGGGGAAATCAGCCACGGAGTCTTCCTCGAACATCATTTCCACCTCAGGAACCAGACCACCCAATTTGGAATTCCAAAATCTAGCCCTTCAGAGAAGCACCATTTCGGAAGCCCCCTTCCGCACCTCTGCCACCCCCGACTTCATAGCCCACCGTTCCCGCTTTTCAAAATGTTCCTCTCCGTTGCGAGATGCTTCGCCGTGTTATTTAAAATGTATTCAGAGAGCTCTGCCTAAATCTTTTAATCCCATTTGATCTACAAACAGAGCGGCAACATGACAGGTTGGATTAGCACGTTTGGGCATTTGTGAAATTATAGATCTCGGGCTCCGGTACAAGGAAGCCGACAGCTGCGACTTCAGATAGAGTTTCTTTCTCTCTCCTCCTCCTTCCCCGCTTTCATTTGTAACCTTGAGCTAGACTGGAGTAAAGCCTCTCCTATCTGTGCTTGATTGAAAGACAGGCGTGCGGGAATTTAAAGGGGGGGGGGGAATGGAAGCCTCCTAAGCAAAAAGCTCAGTGAGAGATTGATTTTCTGTCGGGGCTTTGATGCTTTTCTGGGATGCTTCTCAAGATCACTTAATGTGGATTAGTTAACCCTGAGCATGTTTTAGCTCCTCTTTCGGGCAGACGATAAGGAGCGCTTCCTCGTCCGAGCGCTGCTCAACTCAACCCTCCCGCCGCTTGCTCCGATGGCACCCAGCTCTGCGGGGTGGGAGACGTATGCTTTTAAAAATGGATCTCCACCCTCACCCTGCCTTCGGTTAACTGAACTCCAAGGACTAAGGCCAACCGGTGGTGAGTATCAGGTCTCCAGGCGATGTTATCAAGGCCCTATCGCTGCAAACACGATTGTCCACAAATGGCACCAGCATGATTATCCGTGTATCCTGGGACTATTCGAGCACTCTGAACTGTACGACTGTGCAAGTGTGTATATATTTTCACTGTAAGAGTGTGCAAGTGTGTCTGTGTGTATTTATTATTGTTATTGTTATTGTTGTTATTTAATTTATTAGCTGCCACTTCTGGCAAGCCGGCTCGTGGCAAGTTACACCGGTGCAATACCATAACAATCCCCAATTAAAACCCCATCAAAATTCCCATTATAAAAATTTAAAAAAAAACACACAGCACAACAAGATGTAGAATCATAGAATCATAGAGGTGGAAGGGGCCACACAGGCCATCTAGTCCAACCCCCTGCTCAACGCAGGATCAGCCCAAAGCATCCTAAAGCATCCAAGAAAAGTGTGTATCCAACCTTTGCTTGAAGACTGCCAGTGTGGGGGAGCTCACCACCTCCTTAGGCGGCCTATTCCACTGCTGAACTACTCTGACTGTGAAAAATTTTTCCTGATATCTAGCCTACATCGTTGTACTTGGAGTTTAAACCCATTACTGCGTGTCCTCTCCTCTACAGCCAATGGGAACAGCATCCTGCCCTCCTCCAAGTGACAACCTTTCAAATACTTAAAGAGGGCTATCATTGTACAAGCATCCATGTACATTGGATGTGTATTTCCATGTGTAATTACACACATCTTAATAGTAGCACCCATGACTTAATTGCAGCACTTGGGTGCAAAGCCGAAGAAGTTTCCTCTGTCCAAACCTCACTTTGATTGCGCACGGCAAGAAGCGTCTCCGAACAGAGCTGGCTTGCTTTCTGCAAACAGGACGCCTCGAAATCACACCAAGCTTGGCTGCAGTGCCTGTTTCTTTTCTGAGTCAAGCGAAGCATGAAATCGGACTGATGAGTCAGGAGCAGCCTTTTGAGAAGTTCCGTGTCTGCCCAAGTAGTAACGCCCAGCAGGGTAGCTGACCAGGTACCCACTTTTGATGCATGCTTATAACTGGTCAAATCAGGTGGCTAATGCACACCTCAAGGCCATTTACATGCAGGTCGTGCATGATTCAAAATCAGTTGCATAATTGGAATGTGTCAATCAGGGGCTTTCATCATGCCCAGACCTTACAGACTCAAGGGTGGCCCAGGTGACCATGCAGTGCCAGAAGGTACAAGTATTGACAAGTAGATTTTGAACACTCGATGAAGACGGCTTTGGGAGCGAAGAGCCAAGCGGGCCAAATGGACAGGGCTGGAATATAGAGAAACAAACCAAAAGCACATGCTGGTCCATGGCTGAACCAGGCCAGTGGTCCATCTAGGCCAGCATCCTGTTTCATGCAGTAGCCAACCAGGTTCCCCCAAACCTAGGGCTTACAGCCCAAGTTTTCACCAAGGATGCCCTCCTAACACCAGTACTCAACTATTTCTGGTCTTGGATGTGGAGGTTGCCTTTGATCTCCACGTTTAGCCTAACATCCATCGACTGGCCATAGAACTTCCTTCTTTTGCCCGCTTTAACACAGCCCAGCAGGAGCCAGGCAACCCAGGCCAGCCCCTCTTTTGGAAGCAGGTCTGCTTCCTTCTGGGAAGCCTCAGATGCAACAGGGAGGCCGGAGATTGTTGACGGGGAAGTGTGTGAGCACGCAAAACCTGTACAATAATGTGTGGAAGAATTTTGAGCATGGGATGGAACACCAAGTGATTTTGCTGAAACAAGGGTATAGCATGAGGCTGCCTGACACTAAAGCAGACCGGGGCCTATTTTGCACACACTTGATAATGCACTTTCATTGTGCCTTTGTGGTTGGATTTTCCTGTGCAGAACAGTAAATCTACTTCGAAAGTGCATCGAAAGCACATTATCTAGCATGTGCAGAATGGGCCCAGGCCTTGTGATTGACCCTTTTTCCTCCTCTCCTTTGCCAAGTCCTTACTCCTCTGACTTCTCGCTGGGCCCAGCACAGAAGGCAGGGGTGGTGGGATTCATCTTCCTGCCTCACTGCAGCAGGGCAGAGAAGAGGTCTTGGACACCCCAGTATGGTGGCGGGAATGGGAATGGGAGAATCCAAACTTCCTTAGAGAAGAAGTTGATACAAGACTGTGTCTGGAATACAGATGAGTAGCAGTGTTGGTCTGAAGTAGCACAATAAAATCAGAGTCCAGTAGCACCTTTAAGACCAACAAAGATTTATTCAAGGGGTGAGCTTTCGAGTGCTAGGAGTCTTTGTCAGACTATGATATTCTTACAGGACAGGGCCCCAAGATTATGGAAGGCTTGCAGGTCTTAAAGGTGCTACTGGACTCTGATTTTATTCTGGAATACAGTTCTGGCATGGCTTGGATTTTAATCTGGGAGGGAAGTGCCATGCATGCGTAAAAACGCATGGGGCACGCCGGCTCAAGACCAGTAGTTCTGTGACCCCGGTCTTCTTATTCTCCTGAGTCCAGCCTGCTCCCAATGTAAAACATTTATCTCTGTCTGTGTTGTTTTGCCACCAATCATAGTAAATGACACTAATTAAAATGAAGCTCATGAAAAAAAAAAATCAGCTGGGTTTAATCAGTGATAAAGAACGAGAGTCTTTTTTTTTTTCCCCCGCTCTGTTTTTGGCGACTGTTTTTAATGAACAAACAGTGGCTCTTCTATTCATTATTTATCTCCATCTGTGTTTTAATGACTCCGTCCCAGAGCTCATTAACCAAACTCTGTATTTATGGAAAACTGGTACTTCATAAATACAAAATTCATCTACAGTGGATATATATTAGTCCAGAAATTCAGTAATTATGACTCAAACTATTCATTACAATTCTGCGGCCGTTAAATTAGGAGCTGAAGTTTGCCGACTTGTGATATAGAGGCATGCGCACCCGAAGAGCGACCCCGTTTGAACATCATGTTGAGCTTTCCCATTTCCCAATTAAGAGACTCTCTCGCTGACCTTGTTAGATAAAGGATTTGGGTACATTTCTTCTTGGTGGAAATTAATCATTTCTTAAGAAATGATTCCAAGTTCCGGGAGCAGCACAATCACCATCGTGGCACCAAATCCCAGCCATGTTCTAAATATGTGGCGAGTCATTATTGCTCCGTCAGTGTGGCATGATGGAGGGTGTTTTTGACTCAGACTTATGATCACCGTGCAAGATTTTCAAGAAAAGGCATGCTCAGAGGTGGTTTGTCATCGCCTGCCAGTTTGGTGTAGTGGTTAGGAGTGCGGATTTCTAATCTGGCGAGCTAGATTCCCCGCTCCCCCACATGCAGCCATCTGGGTGACCTTGGGATCGGCACAGCACTGATAAACTGTTCTGACTGAGCAGTGATATCAGGGCTCTCGCAGCCTCACCCACCTCACAGGGTATCTGTTGTGGGGAGAGGAAAGGGAAGGCGAATATAAGCTGCTTTGAGACTCCTTCGGGTAGAGAAAAGTGGCATATAAGAACCAATATTTCTTCTTCTTCTGCCTCTGTGTGGTGACCCAGGAATCCCTTAGTGGTCTCCCATCCAAATACTATGCCAATAACCCAAAATACCCTGAAGAAAAGACCCTAATGTTTATTATTTATCAACATATGAAATTTGTGTTCCGCCTCTCTGCCCCAGGGAGAGTTTTCTGTCCCCTTCTCTCATTGTCTTCTTTCAGCAGGTAGAGACTTTTGTCTGGCATGCCCTCACTGATTTTCATTGACCCTTCCTCCCATTCACTTGTTTGTGTGTTTTAATAGTTTTTCATTATTTAATATATCTCATGTTTTAATGATTTTGTTCCCTGGGGAGCCTTAAGCTAGTGGAAAGACAGCTTGAAAATGTTTTAAATAAATAAAAGCCAGTGTGCTGTAGCAGTTAAGAGCGACAACCTCTAATCTGGAGAGCCTGGTTTGATTCCTCGTTCGTCCATATGCAGCCAGCTGGGTGACCTTGGGCTAGTCACAGTTCTCACCGATCAGTTCCCTAAGAGCTCTCTCAGACTCACCTACTTCGCAAAGTGTCTGTTGTGGGGAGGGGAAGGGAAAGTGATTGTAAATAATCTTGAGAGTAGTGGAAAACAGGGTATTAGAAACTCACTCTTCTTCTTAAATAAATAAAAGAAAGAAACAGATAAAAGACTCATAGAATTTATGGATGATCCCGGCTAGTTAGAGCGAGAAGAACCAGAATGGTAAATCAGAGAGCGTCCATGCACACGTGGTGATCCAGTGTCCTGTTTAATGCTTCTTTGATGTGTCCTTCACTAGATCCGCCTCCCAAGATACCATGATGAAAACAACAGGTGCTCCAAGTCCAAGACTGGAAGGGTCGGGCCTTGGTTGCCATAGTCACCATAGTCAGAGGTGTGTGACATCATCTTCATGGGCATGGACCAATCCACTCCCGTTCGTGCTCCCCATCAACCACTCCCACCGCCCCCTCAGCATCCAGCCATCGCCACCCAGGGTAGCTCCCTTCATCTAATTAAATTGTCTCCGTGCTTTGTAGGATGAAAAAGCATTGTGGGGGAAAAACAGCATCTGTTGATTACATAAAGCGAGGCAATTTCTTCCGCAATCCTGGCAGGAGTTAGCTAATCGCAGGGTTGGAGAGCTTCCTGCCGTGTTCCCATTACCTTGTAATTTTCGTCTCATACGAAACCCCCTCTTTGAATTCCTTCGACATCTTCCACTCATCTTTCCCACCACTTGTGTACGAATGTCGGATGCTTTTCTGGCTGGGGGATTTATTGAGCGCAGTTATTTGAGTTTCGCAGCCAGGCAAGCCTCTGGTATTATGTTATTAATCTCCCAAATTTATGTCCGCCACTTCCTTTGAAGGCTTAAATGTAATCAGAAACAATTTGTTTTGGAATGGCGTTTAAAAATTCATAATTTTCCCGTACAATGTGTGCGGTGGGGGGGGGGGGAGGGAGGGGGAGCCTCCGCACTTGCGGCTCATTAGCAGCGAGATTCACAAAACATCTGGCTTTTTCCTCCTTCGGATGGAATTGCTGGGTGCCGAAAATTTCGCATTCATCCCGTGCCGCTCGAGAAGGATGTGCAATCGCTCTGCCAGGAACTCATTAAACGTGCCTACAAGTCAAAATGTATAATCAACCAAATGGGTTTGAGGAGAATTAGAGCCTCTCTCTCTCTCTCTCTCTCTCTCTCTCTCTCTCACACACACACACACACACACACACACACCATTGGTATCCACTTGGGTTTCTTACCATTGTATCTTTCCATTATTTGTCGGTCAGACCAGGGCACAGGAAATCGGTAGTTGGATTGCCCCAAAGATCCACGTTGCATGATCGAAGAGGAATATGGCCAAAATGGACTGTAGTGGAGCTAGAGATTTGTAGTCAAGAAGGAGAGCTGAGTTTTTTATACCCTGCTTCTCACAACCTGAATGAGTCCCGAAGTGGCTTACATTTCCCCCTTCCTCTCCCCACAACAGGCACTCTGCGAGGTAGGTGGGTCTGAAAGGGCTCTCAGAGAACTGCCCTGCAAGAACGGCTCCAAGAGAATTGTTCCTAGAATAATAGAATCATAGAATCATAGAGTTGGAAGGGGCCAGACAGGCCATCTAGTCCAACCCCCTGCTCAACGCAGGATCAGCCCAAAGCATCCCAAAGCATCCAAGAAAAGTGAGGGGGAGCTCACCACCTCCTAGCCCAAGAGCTTTTATATCAGAGAACTAAGAGACCAGGTGAGTGACACTGGTTTTAAAAATTAATGAATTTGGAAGAAACAGAACCCAGGATGGGCAATAAGAAGGACAGATGGGGTTACTCCTGCTTCCTGCAACCTCATCTCCCAGGCCTGTATGAGATGGACCATTCATCAGATGGTCCTGGATAAGATGGACCATTCATCAGATCAGAATAGGCTGCCTAAGGAGGTGGTGAGCTCCCCCTCACTGGCAGTCTTCAAGCAAAGGTTGGATACGCACTTTTCTTGGATGCTTTAGGATGCTTTGGGCTGATCCTGCGTTGAGCAGGGGGTTGGACTAGATGGCCTGTGTGGCCCCTTCCAACTCTATGATTCTATGATTCTGTGATTCTATCTACAAGTTCTCCAGTAGATGCTTTCCTATGGCTGCTAGCATCTGAGCTGGGTGGCAAACAACTGGAAAAAAAAATGCAAGAGCTCCGGTTAACCTTGGGATAACTTGTCTTGTGACTTGTCGGTGGTGCAGTGGGCACAGCAGCCTTGGCTACCCCTGGGGAAAGGATTGATCAACTCCTATAGGGGTTGCGACCCCCAGGTTGAGAACCGCTGCCCTAAAGGGTGGCTGCCACTGGTTCCCTTCCTATACAACCCTGAGTTTTGATAACATGCCCAATGGGAGCCTGGACGAGCTTCCACAGGATCAGACCCAAGCGGGGATAGCAAGCTACACAATTGCAATATGCTATTCTGGGAAAACTGTCAACCAATGCTGTCAGGGACCGGCTGGTGTGGTTGGAAGAGGGCCACTGTCACCAGCTGGGAGTCCCAATGCTCAGCTGGAAACAGCGCATGATCTCATTAGCTCAGGCACACTGGGCTAGAGTGGATTGGCACCGTCCCTTCCCAGGTTGTTAATTCACAAGTCTGCACTGACTGAGTCCTACAGGGATTTGTACCCAAGTAGAGATGATGTATCCCTCTCCATTGTGTCTCTGTTCTCAGACTAATAAAGATGTCACCACCTCAAACTAGTAAGGATGTCTTCTACTATAACGGAGATGGCCAAACTGTGTCTCTCCAGATTATTATTATTATTATTATTATTATTAGATTTATTTCCCGCCTCTCCCGATAGGCTCGAGGCGGGTCACAACAACTAATCCCATTAAAATTCGCATTAAAACATCAATCTACTAACATGGCGGCTAAAAATCCCATCCCTCCCCCAATTCTTAAGAGGTGAAGAGGAAAGGATAGGGGAGTAGCGTACACTCCAACTCCTAGGGGGGGAGCGATGTCCCTGATTTGCTGACCCCAGCCTCAACCATAGATGTCCTTGGCTACAATTACCATGAGCCCCTGCTGGCAGGGGCTCATGGTAATTGTAGTCCATGGACATCTGGAGAGATACAGTTCAGCCACCCCGTACTACAGGCACATGCAGCATGAAGGAGTCTAACCACCTGGATTACTTTTCAAATATTTCTGTGTATTGATTCAGCCACCTTCCTTCCACAGGTAAACCATGCCTGCCTCTCTGGCGCTTCCTCAACTTTCAGAGAAGTTCAGTAATGTGAGACTGTGAGAAACTGCTATGGCAGGGGTGGCCAAACTGCGGCTCTCCAGATGTTCATGGACTACAATTACCATGAGCCCCTGCCAGCAGCAGGGGCTCATGGGAGGTGTAGTCCATTGACATCTGGAGAGCCGCAGTTTGGCCACCCCATGCTACAGGCACACACAGCACTTGAACTCCATAGCTTCTTCATGCGATTAGTGGCAGATGCTATCATCTGAGGGAATCTAAATTGCTTCTTCTTGAGCTAATGAACTGCTGTACTGAAGTGAGGAGGGATCTGAGAACAAGATGGGTTTTATTAATGAGTTCCTAATTAAAGGAACGGCATTTGGGGGTCTTATTGCTTTTTGAAGGAGAAGAAACCTTGCACCTCCTTCCTTCTCTTATCAGGTGCTCCTTTACATTATTCAGAACTACATTTTCTGTTTCAACATAAAGTCCAGCCTAAGGGCCTCTCCACACTCTTGTTTCACTGGCCATTATGTTCCTGTTTCTTCTGGGGGGGGGGGAGGGTCCTGCTCCACCCGTGTTTTCTTTCCTTTAATGGTCAATGGGATACCAAACAGCTTTATTACCGGTTTATCTCCCTGCAGTTTACATCTGCAGGGAGATAAGTAGGAAACAATGTTGTTTGATATCGAATCGACCACTAGAGGGAGCAAAATATAGGTGGAACATGAAAGAAAATAATAAAACCAGGATCTTAACAGCCAGTAAAATGAGAGACTGCAGAGAAGGTCTGTAAGGAAATTGGTAGCCTAAGTCCCCGGTTGTCATAAGATAGTTGAGCCTTGGTTCAGGATTCTAAGGGCATGTTCACACATGCTCACAAAGTGGCGCAGGAGGTGATATCCCCTGTCTCTGTCTCTTCCATTTGAGGCTTGCATCTGTGGAGCAGGGAGGATTTTTCCCCTCCTTGTGGCCATGGCATATTTCATTTGTGAAGGGATCCCAGTCCTCAGAGTGATTTGGGGACAAATGTTGGGGTTCCTGGGGAAGTTGGGGAACGATCCATTTGGCTGACTGCTTCGGTAAGCTCTTCTTCTGCCGGATCGAGCCCTGTTTCTGGAAAGTGAGGCAAAGACAACAGGCAACAACTTTCCAAACAGAAACGGAATGACTCATGGTCCCGGCCATACACTTCACCGCTAATTAAAATCTGAGCCTTGAAAAGAGAACTGTAATGATCACCAATGGCTCTGCGCTTCTGTACTGTGGCAGTTTTCAAAGGAGGGACTTCACATCTTTGCAAATTTTAATTAATCCTCAGAGAAACACAGCTGAGCTGTGTAATGGGCATTCCCTCCATTTGCAACCAAGAGGGGAGGGGGATGTGAGTAAGTTAAGGGACTGGTTAAAAGGAAGGACCTGTTCAGGACTGGCCAATCACAGACTACTCAGCTTTTCAAATAGGAGCCCCTGTTAGCATTCCTGTTCTTATATTCATACGGTCTCTCTCACTGTTATAAGTAGCTGAGGGCTCCTTTTGTCTGTTTTAGGTGGACAATCTACCATTTGCTTTCCTTTGCTGATTGACAATCCAGGAGAGTGTTTGAGTTAAAGGTATACGACAAAAAGCATATTTATCACATGGCACGATTACGGACAATTCAGAATATTTTTTGATAGCAGTCACTGAACAATGCACATGAAACGGCATTATGCTGAATCAGACCCTCAGTCTGGCAAGGCCTCATAACCAGAAAGACAGCATGGTGTAGTGGTTAGATTAGTGTTGGACTAGGATCAGAGAAGAGCCTCTTGTGGCGCAGAGTGGTAAGGCAGCAGATATGCTGTCTGAAGCTCTGCCCATGAGGCTGGGAGTTCGATCCCAGCAGCCGGCTCAAGGTTGACTCAGCCTTCCATCCTCCCGAGGTCGGTAAAATGAGGACCCAGGTTGCTGGGGGGTAAACGGTAATGACTGGGGAAGGGAATGGCAAAACACCCCGTATTGAGTCTGCCATGAAAATGCTGGAGGGCGTCACCCCAAGGGTCAGACATGACTCGGTTCTTGCACAGGGGATACCTTTACCTTTACCTTTAGGATCAGAGAGAGATCGAGGTTTGAATCCCCACTTCTTCCCCAGAAGTTTTCTGGGGGACCTTGAGCCAGTCACATACCCTCAACGTCTCTCAGGTCAGGGTTGTTGTGAGGAGAATGGAAGAAGGGAGAATTATGCAAGCCCGTTGGGGGAAAAGGTGGGATATAAATTAAGGAAATCAATATTTAGACCGGCAGCGGCTCTCCAACATCTCAGGCAGAACTTTCTCGTCACCTAGATCCTGAACCATAACCAGAGAAGCTGGGGATTGAACCTGGGAACTTCTGCACATCAAGGAGATGCCCCCCACTGAACCATGGCCACTCTTGAAATGGAAGGGGTTGCAGACTCCATGGCAAAGTCGTGTTCACCCACAGATACCAACATGCCTGTGCATCGGAGCAAAGACACAATCCCGCCTGGGTGGTGTAATAACTAAGAGCAGCGGCTTCTCATCTGTTGAGCTGGGCTTGATTCCCCGCTCCTCCACATGCAGCCATCTGGGCGACCTTGGGCTCGTCACAGCCCTGATAGTGCAGTTCTGACTGAGCAGTCCCATCAGAGCTCTCTCAGCCTCACCTCCCTCATAGGGTGTCTGTTGTGGGGAGAGGAAAGGGAAGGTGAATGTAGGTCACTTTGACCGTTTATGCACTGGGCACTTTACTGCCCCAGCTCTCATGCAGGAACACAAATGGGGGCAGATGAGGTACACTGGGCCAAATGCTCCCCCGTGTGGGTGCAGGAAGAGGTGGGGCCACCTGCCATGACTAAAATTCCAGCCTGCAACCCATCATGAAATCTCCAGTGCATAAACGGTCTTTGAGACTCCTTTGGGAAGAAAAAAGCGGCATATAAGAACCAACTCTTCCTCTTCTTCAGTAATATCAGGGCTCTCTCAGCCTCACCTCCCTCACAGGGTGTCTGTTGTGGGGGAAAGTAGAGGAAGGGAAGGCCACTTCGGGACTCCTTCAGGCAGTGAAAAGCGGGGCATAAAATCCAACTCTTATGTTCCTCTGCAGGTTGTGAGAAGCTCTCAACGCCTCTAGCACTCGGCCCCCCTCTTGGCCAGCCCTCACGTCTTGTTCATCCTGCAGAGCAGCCGCCACGGCCTTCAAGAACGGGGTGCGAGAAAGATGCGGAAGGTCACTTGATTGCTTGCTGCTTTCTCTCACCAAAGTGCAGCTTAATTATGGGGAAGATGGGCTGAATTATGGAGAGGCCTCCGTAATTGCATGTCCATTTAGCCGAGCGCTGGATCAAAAAGGGAACAGAAAATGGATAGCCTAGCAAACTCGGGTTTTAGTCATTAGGAAGCCCCTAATTACATTTAAATTGCAAATTGGGAATTAGACAGTTCATCTCCCGATAATGCTTCAATGTTAAAGGGAATCTACGTCTCTAATGGACTGGATATATGATTGTTATTCGAGCTTTTCTATCAGCATCGCTGGGCCGACTCTCACGGGGCCCTTCCCCACTCAGATTCCACCAGCAGCCAGCCATCTTCTCAGAGACTGAGAAAGCGAACACGGTCTCTAGAGGGGGAATAGGCTTGCCAATCTCCAGGTGGTAGCTGGGGATCTTTCAGAATTATAACTGCTCTCCAGACTACAGAGATCAATCCCCCTGGACAAGATGGCTGCATCGGAAGGCAAATTCGACGGCATTTTACCCAAGGAGAGCCCCCCCTTGCCCCAAAACCTCCCCTCCCCAGGTTTCACCCCAAAATATCTAGGAATTTCCCAGCTTGGAGTTAGCAACCGTTAAGGAAACAGGGTAATGGCTGAGCCTCCAGGTGAGATCTGATGATGTCCTGGAATGACAACAGATTTGGAGACTAGGAGAAAATGGCAGCTTCGGAAACAAGATGGGGATAACTTAGAATTCCTAAATCTGGGGTGGGGTGGGGTGGGCTGACATGGAGATCCTAGAGGGGTTTCAAGGCCAGAGAAGTTCAGAGGCAGTTTGCCTTTGCCTGCCCCTGTGTCAGGACCCTGGAGGGCCTTGGAGGTCTCCCATCCAAATGCTAGCCAGGGCCAACCCTGCTTAGCTTCCGGGACCTGACAAGATAGGGCTAAATAGGGCCTATTCTGCACACAATAGATAATGCGCTTTCAATGCACTTTAGAAGTATATTATCCTGTTCTGCACAGGGAAATCCAGCTGCCAAAGCACATTGAAAGTGCATTATCCTTTGTGTGCAGAATGGGCCCAGGTCAAGGGAAGGGGGCAGGAGAAGATCAGAAACATTCGTAAGCTTGGAGCCTAATGATGTTTGAAGTGAGTCCTGCATCCTGCTGAATGCAACAGCTTTGGTTCTTGAATGCCACTCGTACAGCCTTTCCCACAGGCCTGCAATGTGTCCGTTCTACCCACAATGCACCTCTGAGCTGGAGCATTTCCAGGGAAACTGACACCTGGGGGGATTTAAGGCTGCTGCGTATTGTTATTTCACAGGGCCTTATAAAAGGTAGGTTTTAAATTATGTGTGTCGTGATTCACTGGTGCCTGCAGAAAAGGAAGCATGGTATGCTGAGCAAGCCAGCAGTGCTGCCTCTTCTGAGAATTGAGCAAAGGCTGTTCACTGGGTAAAGCCTGATGGCCATTCAATTCCCATAGTTCTGGGATGCCTGTTCATGTGACCAAAATGGCGCATGGAGGCAGGCATGGAGTTTCCCCATTCCTTTATTGTTGGGCGGTTTCTCTTTAGGCTGCCTTTCCCTTTTCTTCCTCTACAACAGGGGAAGTCAACCTGTGGTCCTCCAGATGTTAATGGACTACAATTCCCATGTGGTCCTCCAGATGTTAATGGACTACAATTACAGCTACCTGTTTTAAAGAGACTACATAAAACATTGACAGAAAAGGTTATTCAAAATCTAACTAAAAAGGAACTCCTTCAGCCTTACGATCGTTATTGTTACATATTACAAAAGTATTACCAAAAAACAATTAGCTTCCCCTCATTTATCATGGTTTTCTTATTGCTATAGATATCCTTATATAAACTTATTATTCAAAAATGCAACATTAGGGGTGTTTTTCTTATCTAAAAAGAAAGGAAATTACTATAGCTAGGACTATAAAAAGCTAATGAGTTACCAAACCTTTATTATTATTATTATTATTATTATTATTATTATTATTATTATTATTATTATTATTATTATTATTTTAAAAATTTATACCGCCCTCCTATGAAGTGCCGGTTTACATAGAGTTCAAGTTAACAATAAATGAAAAACCAATAGAATCAACTCTGAATTTAAATTCAAAACTCTAAAATCCAAGAAGAAATGTGTGTACTAGGAAGTCTGCAAGATTCTATAAGCTATTTGACTGTGTCAAGATCTCCAACAGCAGGTCAGGTTTGGTTCCTAGAGAAATTGGAGAGACGGGGGTGTCCCGATCCTTTGTACTTTACGTAGCTTTTGCAGATCCCTTTTGCAGGCTGTCTGGTTCTGAGATGTGGCATCGGAGTCCTATTAGTGAACTAGCCAAGCAGGGAAGGTAGTGGCAGGTTACACTAACAAGCCAATTAAAAGGGTTTATAACGGGAGCCTGGCTGGGCAGAAGGGGATTAGAAAGACCAGCTGTGAATGCGGAGGAGGCGTCTGTGCATAAGCCAAGATGCTGCAAATGTACAGATAATGATCCAAACTTACGTACTTGGGTGGAGTGGGAGACTTTTGGGTGCCAGCCTCAGACGCTATACATGTGGCAGAATTCTGATGTCTTGTGAACATATGTGAAGAAACGTTCTTATCAGGAACGTCGGCTTACTCCGTATCAAGGACAAAAGTTCAGCAAATGGGGTTGACTCTTGAGAGCAGCGTATCTTTTGCAGTCTCTGCAAAAACTTTTTAAAAAGATGTTATCACAGCCCTCACTCACATGAATATTGACACTATGTGAATAAGGATGGACTGAACCACGAGCCCATATGAACCAGGAGGTAGGACTACAAACCGACCTGCTTCATATCAGTTCTTGAGCCATTTAAAGTTTAAACCCCTGCTTTCTGCTCCCCGTGGATTATTATGGCGAGCTGTTTGATTTAAATGGCTCCAAGCCTCTCCTTCTTTTCCCTACCTCCTGCCTATCATTCATCCTTTCCCCTTCCCCATTACCTACAACAGCCTTGACTGGGTTCCTTTCTTCTTCTCCATCCCTCATACTTTTTGTTCCCCTCCCCTTCCCCTTATTCCTCTCCCCAATGAGATTTCTCTTCTCAGCTTCCCACACTCCATTTCAAATCCCTTCCCACTGCCCCCCGTCCCATTCCCTCCCAGCCCTGGGGCCTTCTATAAGCAAAGGACACCATTCTGCTGAGCTGTGAACCTCCTTCTAAAATTGTCCTCATCTCAGCCCAGAGGTTCTGCAGTAAATACAGGAGGCATCCACCAGCGCAGTTGTCGGCAGAGACAATCATCCCCCATCCATGACTAGGAGATGCTCTTGTGTTAAATCCTGCAAAGCGGAGAGAGACAGCTGCGGAATAGCTTTCTGCCTTTAAAAAACTGCGCCGAGGCAAATGGGGCCCACGGAGGTGAGTACGTCCCTATCGCTGCCGACTTAATTCCACCTATCTTGTTCTGCGGAGAGAAAATGTAAAGATAACAGAAATAAATCAATGCTTTTGAAAAGCTGACAGCCCAGCGGCATTTCATGCAGATCGTTCCCTCCCCGGCTCCTTTCCGGCAGAGAAGATCTAATCTCAGCATCTTCTGATCCTTTTCCATAGTTCATTACTTTCTAATCACTTATAACCCTTATCGAAAAGAAGCTCAGAGCTCCTCTGACTGGAACAAATCCATAAATCAAAACCGAAGAGGGCTTCAGCAGACTTCACCTACCTCTGTGACGGAAAATGCAGGGCACTGTTGTTGACGGAGCCCAAGAAGACTGCATGGATTTCTCAACGGAAGCAATGCAGCCCTGGATGTTTGCAAGTGTCGGTTTTTTGGTCGAAAGCAGAGAGTTTGGTAGGTGTGCAAAAGATCCTCTTCTTGTTGACCTTTTGGAGCCAGTTCTTTGCTATTATGTCCCATGATTTCCCCTTTTTCACGGACCCCCGCGTGGGGAGAGGATCATATCAAGGTTGCTTTAATAAATGTTTGGAGTTAACTTCCAAATTAATGTACTGAGAAATACGCTCTCAGGGGCAAAGGATCATTGGATCAGTGGAAGGATCCATTGTTTCCAACATCCACCAGTGCTTAACAAAAGAAAATGATTACTATTGCAAGTGGTAATAGAAAATTAGAGCCTCTTGTGGCGCAGAGTGGTAAGGCAGCAGACATGCAGTCTGAAAGCTCGGCCCATGAGGCTGGGAGTTCGATCCCAGCAGCCGGTTCAAGGTTGACTCAGCCTTCCATCCTTCCGAGGTCGGTAAAATGAGTACCCAGCTTGCTGGGGGTAAACAGTAATGACTGGGGAAGGCACTGGCAAACCACCCCGTATTGAGTCTGCCATGAAAACGCTAGAGGGCGTCACCCCAAGGGTCAGACATGACTCGGTGCTTGCACAGGGGATACCTTTACCTTTACTTTAATAGAAAATTATACATGTTACAAGACATCTCTTTCGTCATAGGTACGCCATAGGGTTTTTTGACAGGCCTGGAAGGGTTGCCCAAGTGGGTGGGAGTTAATTATTTTTATTTATACATATATATATTTAAATTTATTAAACATTTATCAGATGAGATGACCATATATGGTCACGTCAACCCACCCAACCCTCTCCCCAAATGGCCAATGATGGGCCTGGAGGGGGTGGGAAGGGGAGGGGCCCGGGGTAGGTGTGTCCACAGCTCTGCTTCCCAACCATATTCTGCATGATGGCGCCACTTCTGGGGTTTCTTGAAGCCTGAAGGATGGTCGATTGGTTTCTCAATGGTAAAAAAAAGTTGAGAAAGGCTGACCTAGAGCAGGGGTAGTCAATCTGTTGTCCTCCAGATGTTCACGGACTACAATTCCCATGAGCCCCTGCCAGCAAATGCTGGCAGGGGCTCATGGGAATTGTAGTCCGTGAACATCTGGAGGACCACAGGTTGACTACCCCTGACCTAGAGTGATCATCCCCATTGAGCCAGGCTGCAGTGTTACTCAGGGCAAGCAAAAGCAACAAAGGGCCAGGGTACATCACCCGCCTGGGCAATTCTACCCAATCAGACCACCAATTCATTTCTCTTGTTTATGGATGATCACTGTCACCCCATTTGACACCATCCACGAGGAGTCGTCCAAAAGGTGAGCATTTCTCATTTCTGCTAAAAACGCACAAAAGGCATCTCCCTCCCCTGTCAGTTTAGTCCTAAGGAGGGATCACTGGGGAAACCTTTACCTGGGATCCTGGAGAGCCACTGCTAGTCAGAATAGATGATGCTCAACTTGTTGAACCCGTGGTCTGACTCCATAAAAGGCAGTTTCCTGAGTCCATATTTCCTCTAAAGTAAGCTTTGGAAAGGTCATTGGGAATTAATCTCCAAATAAGTGTGCTGAGAAATATACCCCCGAGGGCAAAGGCTTATGTCACTGGATCAGTGGAAGGAACCATGGATTCCAACGCCCAGCAGTGCTTATCTAATGAAAATTATTACTATTATTACTATTTCATTCAAGCTTTGCAAGAGATAATAGAAAATTCTACATGCTATAAGATGTCCCTTTCTTCATAGGCACTTAAACATCTGGATTCGTTCAAAAGAACACGCCGCAGATTTTGTTATAAAATAAAACCTCCGCTGCTTTAGAGACTCTCTCTGCAGGGATGAGCAAATTTCTGCCGTTACATTCCTTTATAGGGCCATATTTTTGTTCCGTGCTGCCTCCTGCCACCGTTCCTCAATTTTAGCGTCACGACAAGAACTTCCGGCATCGCCAGCAGTACTAAACAATGGAAAGCTCAAGTTCATTTCATTTTTTATTTATCTGTCTGTTTATTTATATACCGCCCTCCCCTGCGGCTCAGGGCGGTTTGCATAAAACATAGAAAACAGTAAATGGAACTCCGCTTTTCATAACAACAATAATAATATTAACATTAAATCTATAATAGAGGTAATGGACTATAACAGTGCAAACAGATCCAGAGCAGAACACATGGGGGGATTTCTGGAAGGGAGGGAAGGAGGGAGGGAGGGAGGGAGGGAGCAGGGGCCCTGTACGTGTTGCTGGTTCACTTGGTCTCAACCAAATGCTTGGCGGAAGAGCTCCCTTTTGTAGGCCCTGTTTTAGTTCTGTCAGGGCCCTGATCTCCTCTGGGCGTTCATTCCGTCATCTTGGGGCCAGAACAGAGAAGGCTCTGGCCCTGGTTGAGGCTAGGCGGGCTTCTTTAGGGCCAGGGATCATTAGCCAGTTGGTGGTGGCACAGCATAAAGATCTTTGAGGGGCCTGGGCAGGGAGGCGTTCCGCATATGGCCTTAAAGATAATTACCAGAACCTTTAGCCTGATCTGGGATTCAACTGGCAGCCACTGTAACTGATGGAGAACAGGCCAAATGTGGGTCCTCCAAGGTGTTGCTGTGAGTACCTTGGCCGCTGCGTTCTGGACCAGCTGGTTCTTATATGCTGCTTTTCTCTATCAGAATGAGTATCAAAGTGGCTTCCCTTTCTCTCCCCACAACAGACACCCTGTGAGGGAGGTGAGGCTGAGAGAGCCCTGATATTACTGAAGAAAAAGAGTTGGTTCTTTTATTCCGCTTTTCTCTACCCGAAGGAGTCTCAAAATGGCTTCCAATCTCCTTCCCTTTCCTCTCCCCACAGCAGACACCCTGTGATGTGGTTGAGGCTGAGAGAGCCCTGATATCACTGCCTGTTCAGAACAGCTTTACCAGTGCTGAGGTGAGCCCAAGGCCACCCAGCTGGCTGCATGTGGGGGAGCGCATAATCAAACACAGCTCACCATATTAGAAGTCTGCACTCCTAACCGCTATACCAAGTACGTTGGCTTATGAGTTCATTGTTCAGTGGTTTGGCTGCCGTTAATAAAGAATTGAATCACCACAGATATCCTGTTGAGGCTGCTGAACCCACAAACTGAACCCTCCCCGTGGCTAAGTTGTGACGAGATGATGGAGAAGGGGCAAAGGGGCAATTGATGTTTGAGGCCGGCAGAGATGAAACGTGCTTAGTCAACAAAGCAGAGAGTCTTTTCTTGGATGCTTTAGGATGCTTAGGGCTGATCCTGCATTGAGCAGGGAGTTGGACTAGATGGCCTGTGTGGCCCCTTCCAACTCTAGGATTCTCTGGTCCTGCATGGAGCAGGGGGTTGGACTAGATGGCCTGTGTGGCCCCTTCCAACTCTAGGATTCTCTGGTCCTGCATGGAGCAGGGGGTTGGACTAGATGGCCTGTGTGGCCCCTTCCAACTCTAGGATTCTCTGGTCCTGCATGGAGCAGGGGGTTGGACTAGATGGCCTGTGTGGCCCCTTCCAACTCTATGATTCTATGATTCTAAGTTTGCGATCCTCTCTCCGCTCGTCTCTCCTCCAACCTTGCTGGGCAGTCCATCTGCAGCCACCGCAGCGATGACATTCCAAACGGACTCGTTGCCTCAGACAACTCATTAAGCCTCTTGGTAGCGTGTGCGGAGGCCTCCATGTCCCTGCTGAATCGGCTCGCTTCAAGGCCAAACAATCCCCTTCTCTGTCTTCCTGTCTCTAAGCCGGCCGATTTGCCTAATGGGATCTGACTGACAGGAAAGCTCCGTCATGATTACCGGATTGAGGAAGAAACCTCAGGAGGGGAACTGGGACAGGTGTGTGCGCTGCGCGCGCATGAACACAGAGGAAGACACTGCAAGAATAAAAATAGTCCTCGTAATGAGATCCTTCGTGGCAGCGCGGTAATCGCTAACCTCCGCCTTCTCCGTCTCATCATGCACGTGTCTTAAATGCGCATCTTGTCTCAGAGAGGAACCGGGACGTCCCTATCACTGGGACAATTACCGGCGTTGAGTCTACAGCTTCATCATAATTGCTATCAATTCAACAACCTCCCGAGCAATAATAATTAGGGCTGCAACATTAGGGTCGATTTGTCAGAGGGTCGCATGCTGGGTGGCTGGTGGGTGTTTATGGACCTATCTTGAGGACTTGGCTTGACGTGATATGCTGGGGGGGGGGGGGAGGCAGAATCTAAGGGAGAGGTCCACAAAAGGTCTTCCAGAAAAGACTGTACGAGAGAGTGCTTTCTTAAGACTCTAAGGCAGGGGTAGTCAAACTGCGGCCCTCCAGCGAATGCTGGCAGGGGCTTCTGGGAATTGTAGTTCATGGACATCTGGAGGGCCGCAGTTTGACTACCCCTGCTCTAAGGCATGGGAAGGCTCGATCAATTGGCCTCACTTGCCTGTATTATCATTCATTCGTTTGTTCGTTCATTCGTTCGTTCATTCGTTCGTTCATTCATTTGTTTGTTTGGTCGATTTATATACTGCCTGTCAGCTGCAGGGGCTGGAACAACCTTATCGATGTTACCTGAAAATGTTACCTCAATCCTGGTGTGAAATCCAATGTGACGTTATCCCATCAGAGGCCGCTCTAGGATTCACCCAGAATTCTATGGTCAAACCGTTAAGTTTGGAGTGAAGCCTAGAGCGTAGACCTGCACTTGGCTTCTGAAAGAACGGATTAGTTTGTAGCTGTGAAGAGAAACAAGCTTTGCATAGAAAGAGAAGAGAGTCCTGTCTGTTGTTTACTGAGGAGGCAGTCAAGGGGGAAGTATGCAAAAATACCAGGAAATCTCCCACTGAGCCAACCAGGATACTGAAGGAGATTGGAAAATATCAGGAAGTACTTGATCTAACTATGCTAAATACACATCTTCTCTGACGCCCCCTGCAGGACTCTCTTTATATGCTGCTCATTTGTGCACTCTGCAGATCTTGCTTGCTCCGACATTCATGATACCTAGTTCTGAACGGTACATATGGCAATTCTGTCTCGTGCACCAGCAGAAAGGGCAAGTATGGAGAACAGGAAAGGGGGCAGTGGTGGGCTGGGGGCCAGGGAGCGGTGCAAGGCATGCCTTTCTACATTTCCTGGCCTGGTTTTTGGATGCTAAAGCAGCAGTCCTTAGCAGAGGGGAGGGAAGGATGCAGCATTTCTCATCTAAATTTAGTTCTGGCTCATTCTCCTGATTCAGCCCCTTTGATGCGCTCCAGTGAGAAACTGATTTGGCCTTCTCCAGCTGGCTGCCTCAACACCAATGCCAAGCCCCGGCTTTCCGCCTGCATTGTGCTGATTTGTGCTTTTGCGAGGAGGGTGGGTGGAGGCAAACTGTTCTTGCTTAGTGTGAGAAATGTGGGCGCATGACTCAGTGCTGACCTGCACACCATAGCACTTTCTGGTCAGATGATGCAGGTTGCGGCGAAAACACAAATATGTTTCGTCTCAGGCAGGAAGGAGGCTTCAGAGTGGCAAGACTGTGACTTTGGGGGGACTTTGTGGTTATTAGTTGGGTGGCCTTTAAACTTATGGGGAAGGAACTCAAAGGTGCTAATCAAAAAGGTGTGCAATCGATCCAAATCTTTGCAAAATTATGTAATTTCCCTTCTTCCCTTCCTCCCTCCCTCCCTCCCTTTCTCCCTCCTTCCTTCTTTCCATGGAAGTGCCTCATACAAAATCTTGGTCCATTGGCCAGTATTGTCCACTCAGACAGGCCAGGATCTCCAGGATCTCCAGCTAAGGTCCTTCCCATCACTGACCACCAGATCCTTTAACTGGAGGTGCTGGGGATTGAACTTGAGACCTTCTACATGCCAAGCAGATGCTCTACCCTGAGCCACCACCCTCCCCCAGCCTCTCTGTGCCCCTCCATGCCGTTGCCCCTCAGAGTAGACCATGCTGAGCTTAATGGTCTGACTTTGGTGTAATGCAGCTTCTGCTGTCAACTAGGAGACCCAGATCTGGAGGGGATCCAAAATTCATGGATTCCTTTTTCCAATTTGGACGGCACTTCGGATTCTCCCTCTCCAACCTAGAATATCGCATCCGACGTCTTGACTGGCGGGCTTTGAACATTGGACCCCGGCTGCCGGAACGGATCTCGAAAGACTCATTTCCAGCCCCAGAACGTCCAGTTGTGGATAGAATCGCATTCCTGCAGGGCAAGTTTTTTCTCCCCCCCCTTAAGCCTCCCCTCCTCCCTCCTCTCTTTTCAGGAACAGATGAAATATACACTTAATTTTCAGGCAAGTGACTGCTGTGACAGCAGCTGTGGGAAATGAAATGCACAGCAGGCTGCTATAATTCACCGTAATGTCATGCAGCCGTTTTCGATAAAGCAATATCAAGTAAAAATTATCCCAGTGACTTTCCAGAGGCAGGCGTCTTTCGCAAGGCTGGACTCAAGGTCGGCTGCTCCACAACACTTCCCAAGAACAGGGCTGGGTCCAAGGCCCAAAAGCCACGGGCGAGATGTCCGACAGGAGTCCCTTCTTAGCCTAAGTTCTGGTATGGTAAAGAGGAAAGGCAAGCCAATCAGGAATCCTAGTTCAGCACGGCTTCTAGTTCACCCATCTGAACAGACCAGCGTTTGCTGTCCAGCTCTTCCAGAGAGCTCAATGGTCGCTACATTCTGGAAGCTGGAGAACAGGGGTGGCCAAACTGTGGCGGTCCAGATGTCCATGGACTATGATTCCCATGAGCCCAGAGGCTCATGGGAATTGTAGTCCATGAACATCTGGACCACCACAGTTAGACCACCCCTGCTGCTGAACTTGAGCACCACCTATTCTCATACAAACCTCTCGAAGTGTTACCATCAGCTTCAGGGACTCTGCTTCAAGTGCCCTCGATATTTGCGGCTAGATAAGTGGCGATCCAAAGAGCCTCTTGTGGCACAGAGTGGTAAGGCAGCAGATATGCACTCTGAAAGCTTTGCCCATGAGGCTGGGAGTTCGATCCCAGCAGCCGGCTCAAGGTTGACTCAGCCTTCCATCCTTCCAAGGTCGGTAAAATGAGTACCCAGCTTGCTGTAATGACTGGGGAAAGCACTAGCAAATCACCCCGTATTGAGTCTGCCATGAAAACGCTAGAGGGCGTCACCCCAAGGGTCAGACATGACTTGGTGCTTGCACAGGGGATACCTTTACCTTTACCTTTAAGTGGTGATCCAAGGCAGGGCCTTCTCGCTTGTGGCACCAAAATGATGGAATCCCCTCCTCAAGGAGATACGTCTACACCCCGCGATCATGGTCTTTCCCCAGTGGGCAACGACTTTTCTGTTTCATAGGGCATGCCCTTACTTATCTACCTTCTTGGCTTGGCCGATTATATAGTTTTAAAAGGATTTTTTTTAAAATGCCTGTTAATTGCTTGCTACCTTAAGGACCTTAATTGGGGGGAAAGGCAGCATACAATGCATCCTGAGAGCAAGGCAGCATGCCAGCTGTGGTCACTGCTGTGGCATAATGATGGAACAGAGGAGCCCCCCTGCCTTGCGTGTCTTCAAGGGAAATGCACACATATGTTGGGGTGCTACAAGTGTGGTCAAGCCACAGCTGACCTCTGACAACACCTTGAGGTTTGCAAGGCAAGAGACGCTAGGAGGCAGTTTGCCATGGCCTGCCTCTGCATAGAGACTTTCTTGGACTTTCTTGGTGGTCTCCCATCTCAGGACTAACCAGGGCCGACCCTGCTTAGCTTCCGAGATCTGTTGAGATTGGGCTGGCCTGGGCCATCGGGGTGAGGGCATTCCAGTTACAGGGCTCTAGAAGCTACGTGTCTATCCCTTGCTCAGGGGCAGGACTTCAGTCTTGAGGGTGACCACTCTAGCATCTCCAACTAAGCATTTCAACAAGACAGTCCCCAAAGGCAGAGCCAGAAACATGGATTTATCAGGGACACGGGCCAGAATCCACAAACCATTCCCAGGAAAGGAAGAGCATGGGAGTGTATCAATTCATCTACCTTCCTTCCACAGGTAAACCATGCTTGCCTCTCTGATGCTTCCTCGACTTTCAGAGAAGTTCAGTAACATTGATGTCAATGGACAACAATTCCCATGAGCCCCTGCTGCTGGCAAGGGCTCATGGGAATTGTAGTTCACGGACATCTGGAGAGCCGCAGTGTGGCCACCCCTGCACTATGGCAACCCGCCCTTGGCTTGTCCTCCACTGCCATTCCTACAGCCACAAGAATTTTACGGCAGGTTAAAGTGGAGGGTTTTGTGTGTGTGTGTGGTTGGTTGGTGCTGAAGCCACAAATCTTCGCCAGAGGAAGGAAGCCCCTGTTGGGAATCAGTGAGGCAGCTTCCTAAAACCCAGCTCCTGTCCGTCGAACGGGGAAGATTTACACCTGCGCGTGAGTGCAACGTGGGATCAAAAGACAAATTTGCAGAGGGGAAGCGAGTGAAGAATACCTGCTCATGCCGGAGGAAGGTTTGAACCAACCAGTCCTCAAGGAGGAGATAAAATACAGTAATGTGGCGGCCAGGGAGGGGGTGGGCTCCTCTGCTCCATCGTTACCACTCTCTTATGACTCCGAGTCAGCCAGCGTTGCTATCAGAGGAAGATTTACACGAGGCCCACAAAAGAGAAGACAAAGCAATAAAGGGAAGAAGCATCTCCAAGGGCTGGGGGTTTGCAGAGTTCATTTGTTGCAAGTTACTAATTAAAACAGCTTTTGAAAGCAGAAGCTTAACTCTGTATGACACTGCTTTGGGGGCTCTTTTGGAAAAAGGGAAAGTTTCCAGGGAAGAGAGAGGGGGAGGACAACACACAAGAGTGGAGCGGAGAGCATTTCAAAGAGAAAACCGGAGAAACAGACAGCCCAAGTGCTTAAAATCATTTTGTAGAACCATAGCGGTGGAAGTGTTTTTAAGCATCCAGGATAAGTATCTGTCTAGCTCAGTGGTTCTCAACCTTCCTAATGCCGTGACCCTTTAATGCAGTTCCTCCTGTTGCTGTGACCACCAACCCTAATATTATGCCAGTGTTCAGCCCCCAAAGGGGTCCCGACCCCCAGGCTGAGAACCACTGGTCTAGCTGCTGCTTGAAGCTCACTACGTCCTTTGGTAGCTGATTCCACTGCTGAACTACTCTGACTGTGAACATTTTTTTCCTAATGCCTAGCTCAGGGGTAGTCAAACTGCGGCCTTCCAGATGTCCATGGACTACAGTTCCCAGGAGCCCCTGCCAGCATTTGCTGGCAAGGGCTCCTGGGAATTGTAGTCCATGGACATCTGGAGGAGTGCAGTTTGACTACCCCTGGTCTAGCTGGTATCATTGTACATTGTACTTCTTCTTTGGAAAAGGAGTTCAATTCTAAGAAACAAAATGGCATAGGGTTGCCAAATCCACGCTGGGAAAACCTGGGGATTAGTGGAAAACCTGGGGGTTTGGGGGTACAGTTAGGAGAGATTTTAGGACCTGGATGCCTAATACTATAGAGTCCACTTTCCAAACCAGGCATTTTCTCCAGGGGAACTAATCTCTGTAGTATGGAGGTCATTTGTCATTCCCGGAGGCTTCTAGGCCTCAAGTGGAGGACAGCAAACCAGCACCGTCCCTCGTATTATACATTATACAAATCATGAATAAATTGCATGCTAAATGTGTGACACGTGGACCCAATACAAAAGAACCAATACAAAAGTGACATCCAAAAGCACAGAACTGTCAACGAATAAAATATGCACATAGCCCTTCCCTGTTCCACAGCTCTGAAGTCTCCCAAGGGTAGGGTGGCCTCCAAAATTCTTCTCACCCCAGTTTTCAAGGTAAGAGAGGGTCAGAGGTAGAAGCCCTGGACATCCGTAGAGGTCCCCCAGCACTAACCGGGACCAACTCTTGCTCCTCTGACCAGCCAGGGTTAGGCTAAAAAAGGTGACACGCCACAAAACAGAGAGCCACTGTGGCCTAGAGGTTAACAATAGTATCTGGGATTCCCAGGTTCAAATCCCCATGGGTGCCACAGAAGTTCACTGGGTGACCCTGGCCCCATCGTATGCTCTCAGCCTAGCTTGCCTTGCATCTCTTGTAAGATGAAAAGTAGAATCTATAGACCATTTGGCTCTGCCTTAACGACAGGTGCTGCTTTTAACAAGAGGGCAAAAGGAATCGGTCCCGTTTTGGAGATTGTTGTACCAGGAAGAATAGAAGGCAGACCAGGCATTCCGGTGTGCTCTCTCGCTCCCTCTGCTGTCTGATTTGTGACAATGCACTGACCTCGTAGATGCATGAAGAGAATGAACACCCAGGTGTTTTATTTTTCTTTATAATGCATGACAGGTGCCTTTTAGTTCTTTCAGAATAACGAAGTGGCAGATAAGGAGCAAATTAAGGTAGTCTCATGCATAGAATTCACATGAGCGGAATTGATTTGGGTGCAACTTGTAACATTTGAGACAGTTTCTAAATAGATGTCCAAGCGGTGAAGAAGAAGACCTGAATTATTTTGTACTCCGGTTTTTACTACCCGAAGGAGTCTCAAAGCGGCTTACGATCACCTCCTCTTCCTCTCCCCACAACAGACACCCTGTGAGGGAGGTGGGCTGAGAGAGCTCTGAGAGAACCGCTCTGTGAGAACAGCTCTGAGGGAACCGTGACTGCCCCAAGGCCACCTATCTGGCTGCATGTGAAGGAGGAGGGAATCAAATCTGGTTCTCCCAATTAGAGTGTACCACTCTTCACCACCACACAATGCTGGCTCTCAAGGGTACCTTTCCTCCAGACAGGAGAAGGGGCGGTTCAATTTCAATGATTTATTCATCGTAGGTATTCAGTAACAATGGGGATTACGCATCAGTTTTACATCGAACATGAAGTTCAGCATTTCCAACGCGCTCATTAAATAATAATGCGTTTACATATTTTAATTATGCTTTATGGACTCTGAGCACAATGAGCTTCCAAGGGCTTGGCAGCGATGATTAATGGCAGCGGGTGGCCCGGCCTGCCACAGAAGCCACGATGTGGGAGCGGCTTTGTTAAAAAGCGCACATCCATTCTCTGGGATGCTGGCAAGCCTAGCAGACAATGCATAGAATCATAGAATAGAATCATAGAATCATAGAGTTGGAAGGGGCCAGACAGGCCATCTAGTCCAACCCCCTGCTCAACGCAGGATCAGCCCTAAGCATCCTAAAGCATCCAAGAGAAGTGTGTATCCAACCTTTGCTTGAAGACTGCCAGTGAGGGGGAGCTCACCACCTCCTTAGGCAGCCTATTCCATGCTGATCTACTCTGATTTTGAAAAATTTCTTCCTGATATCTAGCCTATATCGTTGTACTTGTAGTTTAAACCCATTACTGCGCGTCCTTTCCTCTGCAGCCAATGGAAACAGCATCCTGCCCTCCTCCAAGTGACAACCTTTCAAATAGTTAAATGCACAGGGATCTTGAGCCACTGGAAGGAACTGAGGACCCTGAGAAGGACGATAGACATTCCTTCTTCTGTTAGTTCCCCCAATTATGCTCTCCTCCTCCGCTGACCTTCTCCCTGGATTTTTGTAATCCAGAGCCACTTTGGGGCGATTCCGCACCAGCAGCACTCCGGGCAGCTGCTGTTGTTTTATGGTGGAGCTGCATGCTGTGCTGCGTCCACATGGGCCAGTGCTGGGCTAGGCTCCATTGCCCCCCCCCCCCTCCCCGGGGCCACTAAGCGAATATGGAAAATATCCATGTTCCTTTAACACGGGGCAACGACATCCTGAAGAGCACAAGGTCCAGCAGGGGGACCTTTGGGGGTAGATTTTACCTTACGCCGCTAACAACCTTTTAACTGAAGAGGAAATCCACTACCCAATCACAAGTCTTTCAGCCGCAGCCAGAATTCTGACACCTCTCCCTAGTCTGACAGTCACTCACAGTGCCTTGGTATCTGCCAAGTACATAGGCTTGGCTTCCTATGGTGTACTACACATGCCTCTTGCCTGGAGATAACAAGACCCCCGTGCTCACATTGACACATAATTCCATTTAGACATTGATTTGTCATTGGGAAATTAAATAATGAATGTGGACAGGAAACAGAATCCTCGAGGCCTTTCTTCCCCTCCTTCCACCTCTCTCTCTCTCTCTCTCTCTCTCTCTCTCTCTCTCATTCTTGATTTATGTATTTGCTTACTTACTGATAAGTCTAAGTGTTCCCTGTTGCATTTCACGCATAATCTAGCAAATCCGATGGATTTATTCTCCTTTCCCCCCTGCAATTGATTAGAAAAGTCAATGTTTTACACAAAGGATTAAAAAGAGAAATATCTCCCAGCCTCGATGAAATCTCCTTATAAAAAGCTATTATCTCTAACACGCTCTCAGGCACAGAGAAACCCATGTTGCGTTTTGTCGAGCATGCCGAAAATCATGAATGCGTTAGCTCTGTCGCATGTTCCCGGTGCCGTGGCAATTACAAACGGATGCTCCCTCATTTGCACACTGACGCTTTTTACGCCGGGCTGCTAAAAGTTGTTCTGATCTTTGCATTCTGCTTACTGTTTATTTCTTCTTAAGCGTTTTTGGCCCTCGCGGAATCTCTTTAAACAGGATCTGCCAGTGTGTGCAGGTTTGGATCTAATTATTTGCTGCGAAGCCTCAAGAAACAGCTGTTTTGCTAATGGGAGAAAATGAACAACACAAAGATCCCAGAACAGTAGCTATGATCTACATCAGGGGTAGTCAAACTGCGGCCCTCCAGATGTCCATGGACTACAATTCCCAGGAGCCCCTGCCAGCGAATGCTGGCAGGGGCTCCTGGGAATTGTAGTCCATGGACATCTGGAGGGCCGCAGTTTGACTACCCCTGATCTACATAGTCTGTGAATGTACTTTTGGGGAGATTGTGTACACTTTGTACGCTTTTGCATACAGATTTGGTATACTTTGGTATACAAATCCCTCCCCCACTTTGCTTCAGTGCAAATTGAAAGTGATTATTTCAGTGCAATTTTTCACACTGATGTTCCGCAGAATGCAGGCATTTTTCTTAATGGTACATTTATGTGTGTATTTGTTTATGAGCATGTTATTCCATATTGTATTAGACTACTCAGTCTTTTGGGGCCAACGGGCTGCAATTCAGGATTATTTCACAGATTTAAATTCAAGAAGAAGAAGAAGAAGAAGAAGAAGAAGAAGAAGAAGAAGAAGAAGAAGAAGAAGAAGAAGAAGAAGAAGAAGAAGAAGAGTTCTTTGGGGATTTCTCCTCTTCTGTCGGTTCCTTATGGGACCCTGCTTGTGTCAATCTAGGGCCCATTCTGCACACAATGGTTAATGCACTTTCAAAGCAGATTTTCCTGTTCTGCACAGGACAATCCCGCTGCAAAAACACATTGAACGTGCATTATCCTACAGGAGCGGAATGAGCCTAGGGCAGCAAAAGTACAAAACAGAATTCTGGCACCTTCAAGACTAGCGTGATTTCATTCTGGCATAAGTTTTCTAGAATCGGAGATAAGGAAGAGAAGCAACAGTGCCGCAACCTAAGTAAACTCCTAAAGCTCAATGAGCTGCCTTCTCAAGGCACCCGGAGTTGATACAAGCGAGGCACGCAACAAGGACTCCACAGCTCAATACTGCAAGGCCCTCTGCGGCACTAACAGCGCAGCAAAGCTCTCATTGGGGAAAACACGTACAATCTATCTGTGCCTAAGGTCTTAAGGCTTCTCTTTATCCCCTTTGCAGTCAGGGCTCTCTGGATCTTTAAGCCTGATCAGTGATGAAGAACTACAGGGGCTTTACTGCAATGTAGTGAGAGGGATGAGGTGCGGGAGGATACGGCAGAACAGAAATTACACCGAGAGAGAGAGAGAGTTGTATCAAAACAAAAAAAAAAAAAGAAAGAAAAAAGCTCCGGATAACCTCAAGCAACCTCAAAGGCTCAGAAGAACAGACGCGATGCTTGTCAGATAAGGAGATGGATTTCGCTGAGCTCTGTTGTTTTGTGGGATTTTGCTTTAGCAGAGCTGCTTTGCCAAGAAGCTCCATGCGGCAGTGGCTAAGTGACGGTGCCAGCAATCTAGGAATGCCCTGTGTGCTTCGGCTACCCCTCCCCACTGGGCCCTAAGGCTGGCCGTTGATTGTTCCTGCCTCTGTCTCTCCCCCCATCTGCAAAATGGAGATAACACTCACCTAGCTTATAGTGTTAAGGTGCAAGGAAGATCAAATGCAACAAGCTCTAACAGTTCTGACAAAATAAGTCGAACTGGGATGTCCGGCCGCCACCTGGTACCCCAAGAAGCTTTGATGAAAGGGTAAGGGTGGGCTTACAAGGAGAGGTGCAGAGAGTTGGGTCTGTGTCGCTTGGAGAAGAGGAGGGCAAAGGGAGACAGGATAGCTGGGTTGAACTACGGAAAAGGTAGACCTGTTGAAGAGGGGGCCAACTTGTTCGCTGCAGCTTTAGAGACAAGGATGGGGAGAAAGGGGTTCAAATAACAGGAAAGGAGGATCTACTTAAATATTAGAAAGCATTTTCTGGTGGTGAGGGCTGTTCGTGGATGGAATATACTGCCTCAGAGGGTGGTGGAGTCTCCGTTGGAAGTTTCTAGGAGGAGATTGGAGGAGTCCTTGTCAGGAGGGTGTGATTCTTAAGTCCCCAGGAAGGTCAGGGGCAGGACCAGATGACCTTTCATGGACTCTTCCAGCTCTGTATGAGTCTGATTCTGCCTTGATGGGTGCTATGTATCAACCACTTTGGGCAAAACTTGTCATGACATCATCATCGTTGTCGTCATCGTTATCGTCATCATCATCATCATCATCATCATCATCATCATCATCATCATCATCATCATTATTATTATTATTCAGATTTTTAGCCTGCTACTTTCTAGAGACTAATAGTGGGTTATAATATAAAATCCCTATAAAACATATAAAACCCCATCTAGTCCCATAACAGTGCTGACAGGACCTTTAAAAAGCAACCTGAACCAAGACTGGCAGAGTAACTCCCCTGCCCCCATTTCCCGCAGCCATCCACCCCTGGCGAGGTATGGTAAATGTCACCATGTAGCCTGAGGAGGAGCATAAGATAGGCAGCCATCAGCTGATATCAGTCTTAGTTGGCAATACTGACTTTGACGGGTCCTATCAGCCAGCTGCCTCTTCCTCTGAGGATGAGGAGATGGAGGAATCAGGGGAGGGAACAGAAAAACGCCCATCTGTGCAACTGCATTTAGACTAGTGGACTAGTGAAAGAAGCATCATCGGGGGATGAGGGTTGTATGTTCTGGTGTTGGGACTTTTGGACTCGAGTTGGTCCTAGGTCCCTCCCCAAAAATAGAGCTGCAGAGTAACAGAGTGTTTGCAGTTATTGGTTACCTTTTAGAGATTAGGTACAGATCCAAAGTCACAGCGCTTTGAGGTTTAAAAGAAATAATCTTTACTGGAAAAAGTATACAGAATATATATAATCTTCATCTGCTTCAGTCTCTTTATTGAAACAGTGCACCAAAGCTTAAACATAGATACAAAGAAAACACTTTGCAAGCCCCTATGGCAGGCTTTGCAAGAAGGACTACATGCCCACACACCAGTAGATGGAAACAGCTGAGAGCTTAATGGAGGATTGGTTCCTCCTTGCAAGCTGTGAGTCTTCTCTTCCAGAATAAGGAGGAAGTGGGCGGTGGCCCGCCTTAAGCAAGGGGATCTCCCAGCCATGTGCTTGGAAAATTCCACTCCTCATGGCTGCAATCCCATCAGTGACCATTAGGTGTCACTAGTGAGCACATAGGTGCATCTGAACAACAACCATTCAGGGCTGATTTCACCCAATTCTTGGCTGATTGCAATGGGACAGAAATCAATTTGTCTTTCACCTCCAGGGGTCTCTGGAGCTGGCCTCAGAGATCGAGGCTCGGTAGCCCTGTGGATCCACCAGTGAGTGCTATCCAGGGCCAGTTTCAAGACTCTTATCGCCACTGCTTCAGTTCCCAAATCTTTCTTCCAGTTTCATTTCTCTTCTGTGTGCCTAGACCGCATGTTTCCCTTAAGCCATTTTCTGTTCCGTTGCATTGCATCCGCCCCATGAAATCCAATCAGGACACAAAGAAACAGAACTGCGACATGGAGCCCAGGAAGGTCTTTCATCTTCTCCACAGCTCCTCTAACTCCACCGGGGAGGCTCAAGTCAGTACTTTGACCTCCTCTGAAATTCTTTGATGCCAGACGCCGCGCGCTGCACCAAGCAAACAACAGGCCTCCCCAAGAGAAGCCGAGAGCTCATCTTAGCAGGTTCACAGAAAGACTCTTGAGAGGCACGTAACCGGCGATTTTGGAAGCCTGTGCTCACAGCATGTGTAGAACTCAGTGCCACTGTAAGGTTAATGGGACTGATTGCTCTGGGGCAAAGAGGAAATCATGTTTTTCTGTAGTTCAAAAACTCCCCTGATGGTCACAGTGCTTCTGTGCACCGATGCAAGGACCCGGTAAATACCATCCCAACCAGAATAACAGGTTGACCTTTTCTGTGTGCATGATGGGAAGAAGACTTGTGGCTTATCTGCGGTACAGGGCAGCCAATTAAAAATAGACATGGGAGGCTGCTGAGGAGGGAGGGAGACCATTGGTCCTCCCGGATCAGGACTGTCTGTCCTGGCAACCAGCAGACAGGACTCTTTGGGGGGTACCTTTAGACTGGAGTCCCCAACCTTTTAGAGTGACAGGTTCCCCTCTGCTTTCCAGGGAATGGAGGGCCTACTTCAGTCCTGCCTGGGAGTTCTGGAGTGGAGCCTCCCCTGGTCTGCTGCCTGATGGGGGTAGGGGTCTCTTCACCCAAATCCTCCTCCTCGCTCAGCTCTTTCAGCTCCATGGGGACAACTGGCCCGTCTTCTCCCTCCATGCCTGACTCCTCCATCCCCTTCTTCAGCCTTTTCTCCTCCGTTCCTCTTTCTTCCTCTGTCTTTCTCTCTCCAAACCTTGCCATCCCATCTCCTGTCCCTTGGCTGCTTTTATCCTGTCTTCCAGATCTTGCCTCCGCCCCTCCTCCCCCATTGTTCTTGCCTTTTGCCCCTGCCCCTGCTCATCTTCCCAGCTTGCCTTCCCCACTGGGTCTTGCTGCCAGGGCCAATCCATGCCTCTTTAAGGGGGTGTGGGCTCTTCCACCCCTGCCTCTGGCGAACCTCGCCTCAGTTGGGCATGGCTCACCCTCAGAGTCCTGCCTGGTCTGCGCACAGACGGCTTGCCATGTCAGAGTCCACTGGGGAGTGGAGTGGGCTGGGCAGCCATGTCAACGGGGCTTCTGCAATTTTTCATGTCACTTCCAAGTGTCACCCATGTCTTGTCTTCCCCAGGGTGAGTTGTCAGGGTATACGCCAGTCCCAGGAGTAGTGGGAGAACCTCCTGGGTCCAGCAGGCCCAGACATGTGGGTACCTTTGGAATTCTGACTCAAGGCAGCAAGCCCAATCACAAAATGGCAGCCACGGGAGGAGGAGCCAACCACAAAATGGCTGCCACAGCAGCATCGTCACATATCACTCTAATAACACTTCTGCAGCTGTTCAGCTCTGTTTAATGAGAAATCTACTACTCTGCACGACCGATCATAAGCCCTGCTGGGCAAAAATACCACCCACCCAGAAAGATGCCAGCAGGCGCAGTGGCCCCCAAGGGCACCACATTGGGGGATCTGTTTGTCCAACGCAGTGCGTGAAGACAAGTGGAGGTGGAGCTCCCTGCATGGGAGAAAAGAACACCGCAAGCCCCATTTAACAGTTGATTTGCACCCAGCCTTGATTATTCGGCTTAACTAAGTGGTCTATTTAATTACTTTTTTCAGAGGACGAGGCTGGGTGCATTGATAGCCACCAGTCTAGAAGGCGCGGCCGGACTTCTCTTTTTGATTGCACTTAAGTAGCCTTGCTCCGTGGCCTGTGGGGCTGGGCGAGTTGCGTTTTGTCCTTCTCCCTTCTCTGCTGGGAGGAAATAGCAAGGTCTCACGGGAGTCATGTGTGTCAGGCGCTTCTGAACTAAAATAACCCCAGCTGTGTAATTACCAGTTCCTAGGTGACTCCCCCCCACCCTCCACAGCTTCAAATCATTGCTTTTATCACACACACACACACACACAAGCTTTGAAAAATAGAAAAGGAAGCTCATTTCTGGATGGACAGTTGATGGATTGCAGGCAAATCTCTCACCTGAGGAGCGATGATTTACAGCTCTGCTTCTGAGTGATGAAGGGGAGGAAGCCCCAGCGTTAAAAAAAATCTCACTGAACATCTGTTATGTCTCCCCCCCCCCCTACCACCAAATCCAGTTGGGCGGATCCATCTGGAGGGTCTGGCATCCCTGCAGCCTGCTAAAAACAAGACCCGCCACCTGTTGTGTCTCACCCCCTGCGGGCATCACAACTGACATGATGCAGAACAGCTGAGTTGTATAAGGACCAGGTGTATAACCAAGGGCAGCAGCATCAGGTGGGTAGCCAGGATGTGGGTCTGAAGCAACAGGGCAAAGTTTTGAGTCCACGGGCACCTTGAGGACCATCCAAGTTTAGTTCTGGGTATAAGCTTTCGTGCGCATGCACATGGGCAGGCAGGTGTCCGAAGAAGTGCGCATGCACGCAAAAGTTTATTCTCAGAATTAATCTCTTGCTGGTCTTAAGGGTCCCATGGGACTCCAGCTTTGTTCTAAGGGAATTAAAATGAGGGTGGGGATAGAAGCAGGTCATGTGCTGATGTCAGGGGGTGGGGCTTATTATGCAAATGATCTCATCAACATGCAAGGCAGGGTGTTTGTAATACTCAGCTGGGTTTCCGTCTTCACAAAGTAGCCGCCCACTGGGGTTCACTTTGGCAATTCACTCTATAATAAATGTTCAGATGTTACTTCCAGCTCTTGCAGTTCTGGGGGGGGGGGAGCGGCGGCAGCCTGTACCCCCCGTAAAAAAGAAAAAAACTCAACAGATTCAGAACACGCTTTAACTATTTATGATGCTATGCCGCTTTTTTCTCCCAGTGTGAGATCCAGAGCATTTTATGAGCACTCAGCAAAACAGGAACATTCATTTTAATATATTGTTTAATAAAAACACTAATGTAACATGTACTGACAAGTAGGGTCCCTATTTGGGGAGAGAGCCAGCAATCAGTGGGCCCCAGGGATGCGCAAGAACAGGGAGAGAAGAGAAACAAAAGGGGGCGGCCCAAAGCTCTAGACCAGGGGTAGTCAAACTGCGGCCCTCCAGATGTCCATGGACTACAATTCCCAGGTGCCCCTGCCAGCGAACACTGGCAGGGGCTCCTGGGAATTGTAGTCCATGGACATCTGGAGGGCCGCAGTTTGACTACCCCTGCTCTAGACCAAGAGGACAGACCTGGCCTGACATCTAAAACACAGAAAAAGCCGTAGGTGGAGCTCTCTTGGGAGGGAGTGCCATAGATAGGACATTGTTATCATGTGGCAAGAAGCATATCATCATATAAAATATGTAGCCTGGCCATTTTCAAACTTTTATTAATTTATTTTATTTTTATACCTCCCTCCCATATGGCTCAGGACAGTTCACGTAAAACATTGCAGGGGTAACACATAGAGCAGTCTAAACATATAACAGCCATAATAACTTATCAATAATAACCCAACAGTGGCTTCAAATAGAACGACAACTTAGACAAAACCCCCAGGCAGGTGAGGCTGCTCCAGGTCAAGGAGGGGTGTCTTGCGGGGGGACCAGTGTGTGTTGTTGGGTCGGTTGGACTCAAGCAAATTTTGACCATGAAGTAACCCCTGAAATAATTTTTCAAGTTTTGAGGAGCCCCGGAAGTGATGTCAGCTGGCCACGCCTCCCAGCCATGCCCCCGGAAGTGTCACGTAGCCGGAAACGACATCACTGCCTGTGTTGACAGCAGGCTTGAGGAGTATTGGATGGGGGAGAGAAGGTGGTTTAAAGTGGGAGTAGGCATGCAGGCTTTGTCCTCTCCCAGGCGCCTAAAGCATGAGAGAACGCACGCTTGAGAGGGGGGAGGGGGAGCAATGCAAGTAGCTGGTTCCCTACTGTGGTCAAGTCCTTTAAGGAAGGAGGGGAAAGGCTGCAAGCCCCCTCCAGAGCTTCAGTGGTCCCCCAGGGATCTGTGGACCCCTAGTTGGGAATAGGGTTGTACGCGGCGCCATCTGAATCGGCCGATTTGGACACCGCCATGCACAACCGTAGTTGGGAATCCCTGGATCGGTACAATGGTGTAAAGGTAAAGGTAAAGGTATCCCCTGTGCAAGCACCGAGTCATGTCTGACCCTTGGGGTGACGCCCTCTAGCGTTTTCATGGCAGACTCAATATGGAGTGGTTTGCCAGTGCCTTCCCCAGTCATTACCGTTTACCCCCCAGCAAGCTGGGTACTCATTGTTAATAGGATGCAAATAGAACAATAGCTAATAGGTAAATTGGGTGTAACCAAGAAAAAGAGATTTGAGCCTGCCTTATCCCAAGACGGACCATTGGGTCCACCATGCTCTGTACTGTCTCCTCCAGTGGACAGCAACTCCCTTGTGACTCAGACAAAGAAAGGTCTCTCCTTGCACTTGTGATCTGAGATCCTTTTTAGGGAAGATACCAGGGATCAAACATGCAAGGAATATGTTCTGTCACGGAACTGGTAGGTCAGGCCCCCATTGTGACAAGAAGCCACCCACTGGCAGGATTGATCCAAGCCGCTCCAGGAGAATTTTTTAAAAAGCATCCACGTCAGCGACATGGCTACCTCACTTCCAGGATAAACATGGAAGTGACCCAGGGTAGCTCTAGGAATGACTGGGAACTCTATGGTAGAGCCATGGAATTTCTGGCAATTCCTAGAGCTACCCTAAGTCCCTTCCATGTTTCCCTGAGAAGGGACATCCCAACATAGCTGACATTGTTCACCCTGACACACAGACAATTTTTCATCAACACCAACCCTCCCACCAACCCACTTCCCAAATGCTGCCTACCTAATCTCCAAAGGATTATTGAAGTAAGGCCAAAGAATCCCGTGGTTAGTTTCTGCTTCTTTTTTTCCCCAGGCAACCAAACACTTTTCGGTGAGAGGGAATGAATGTTTGCTTCCCATATCCATTTCCATTTTTGGGTCAAGGATTTGGGTTCCCCACTTTTCACAGGCCTGTGGTGGCACTGTGCTTTGAAATGTAGGCAGTAAATCTTTGATGTGCATCCTTCGTCTGTACAGGGTACATTGCTGGGGGCTGGTGGTCCCAAATCCTTCCAAAAGACTCATCCCACCATGGCAACCGGTAAGAAAAGCCTGGCAGCTGAGCTCTGAGTGCAGGAAGCCCAACTTGCAACCCCCTAGCATTCCCTAGGGAGGCTATCTTAGGTGGCGATATCTTAGCCGAGACAATTCTGTGTCTGAGACCCGGGAACTAAAGTTGACAGTGCTGAGCAAGTCACACTAAGCTGCCTTCTACAGAGTCTGACCTCTGTTCTCTCAAGGTCAGGGGGAGCAGCTCTCTGGGGGCTGAGAGAGAGGGTCTCCCACATAAGCCCCTAGCATAGCAGGACCAAGGGTCCGACTCGGAATAAAACCGCTTCCGACAGCGAATGAGCAAGCCGTTCTCTTGTCGCCATAGAAATGCACAAAGCTCCAGCGAGAATACCTACAAATCCCCTCAACTTTCCGGCGCCTTTGTGTCATTCATATGCTCCGCACAGCCTCCTCTCAAGACCAATTATTTCCTTGTGAAGCAGCATGACAAGTGGGTGTAAATATTCTGTCTAATATAACAGCTGGTCTCGCCACCCACATACCCCCACCCTTTGATTTATACTGCGTTCCTCCAGCAATACACACAAAACAATATGCTCATTCTTCCCATTGCAGCTGCACAGGTTGCAGGAAACACAATAGGCGACGTCAGTTCATCACAGGAAGGGAGCGCAGCGGTAAAACACATGCTTTGCATGCGCAAGGTCTCAGGTCCAATCCTGAGCATGTCTAATTAACTAGGCCTGAGAGCACGCCTGTCCGCAGCCTTGAAGATCTGTTGATCATAGGCGAGTATTTGGACTCTGCATAAAATAGCTTTGGAGTCCCTCAACCAAGGGAGCCGATGATTATCAGAACCTCTTGTGCCTGTAATTTTATGGCACGTAAAGAAATGCTTCCTTTTTTCTATCCCCGAACCTGTTGCCCCCAAATCCATTTCAGGGGGTGACTCTGAATATTGTCATCAGAAGTCTATTTGGAATATTTTTTCAAAAAAATCAGTGAAAAGCGATAGAGAAACATATTAAATGCAGCACCGAAAGGAAACTGCATGTTTTTCTCATCAACAGAGTTGGCCCACTGGTGGATCACATGACAAAGAGAACAGCTTCGGCTTCTTGGCCTGGTTTATTAATAAATTTCCCTTTTTGGGTTTTCTGCACCAGAAAGCCTCCATAGAGCCTCCCGTTGCAATGAAACGCAAAACCTTCTAATTTTAAACCCAATTAGCAGCCGATAATTACTTGGGGGAAATGGGGATTTTGACAGTCATAAAACTATCTAAGTGAAGATACTCTATTGGTGGTTCCTTCCTGTTATCAGCCTGTTTCAACAAAGTGGATAGATTTCTTCCTATTCTCAGGAGACTGGTAAAGTGAGGCTAGTCTCTCTTCCCCCTTCAGGCTGAGGATGAACTGATAATGGCTTTCTCAGACGAGTATGCGGGGCAATGTTTTTTTCTTCCTTCTAGCAGAATCCCCGATTTCAGCCCAAAGCAACATGGACGACTGGGCTGGCTCTTGAAAGTCTACTCTTGGAAAATAAGAAGATGCCATTTCTGATGGACAATAAACGGAGAGGTCCAGGAGCCTGGCTTCTTGCCAAGCCAGCATATGTGTCTGGTCACCGGATCTCACATCCCCTGCTTTGTTCTTGCAGCTAGCCAGGATGGGACTGTTTGTCCCCATGCAACCCATTGATCCACTTGCTAGACGGATCGGAAGGAGCTTGTTTTCCAGTGCCCAAACACCCACCAATGTTGAACTTCTGCTCACCACAGTATTGACATCCCTCCAGCTCTTTGCTGAATTTATCAGAACGCACCGCTATATTCTTACGAATGACTCCCAACATCCTAACTACATTTGTATCGATCCGAGAGCAGAGGCTGCGGAAGAAATTCCTCTCCCCCTGCCAACAAGTAGCTGTTCTGTCATAGCTCACCTCCGCGCTCCTTCTGACAGTGTGTGCAAAACAGCCTGAAGAAAAGGAAATAAAACACAGCAGATGGTTTGATGTCCTCTATTGCAGGGGTAGTCAACCTGTGGTCCTCCAGATGTTCATGGACTACAATTCCCATGAGCCCCTGCCAGAAAATGCAAATGCTGGCAGGGGCTCATGGGAATTGTAGTCCATTAACATCTGGAGGACTAGAGGTTGACTACCCCTGCTCTACTGAACTTCTACTGGACTTCTCTGTCTTGAAGAAGATTCCTAGAGCATGTTTTCTCAACCAAGGTTTCGTGAAACCGTGGGGTTTCTTGACAGACCTTGGAAGGGTTTCCTAAATGAGCTGTTCATTTTTAATATATAATTTTAAAAATTGTTAATCATTTATTGTGGGAGATATCGCTAAGTCTTCTATTGCGCTAGCCCTGCAGGTGGACAGATACGGTAATGTTCCTTCAGACATATCATCAGTGGCACCATGCAAAACAACTAAATTGGCTAAAGGAAACATTTCCAAGACAAAACCTATTTACCACGGCGTCCTTCGCGGAGCGGTCTAGAAGCGGGGTATCTTACCTTTTTTGCTCGTTTCCGCTCAGCCGTGAGAACAGTTTAGAAGCACTGAGCTGTCCCGAGATCCCAAAACGCTATCGCAAATCGAGCGCTAAGCCACCCAAAGTTGCGTCCCGGCCTTTTCATTAACTTGTCCCATAATGCCTCATTCCCTCCTACGTCTCCGGCTCGCAACGGAGAGCAGAGTTTTATTTTTAATTCTCCTCTAGTTACTTAGTCATGGTTTATTAATTGCTGTCACTGAATGGGTCTTACTTCAATTTCCTTGATTTAATTCAGGGATGCTTTCCAGCTAGTGGCCAGAACGTTGGCTTTGGCTTAGCTAATGAAATATATAATTAATCTACATTAACGGCTGTTAACAGAGCCACATACTCAATTGGCTGAGCACTTTAATAGCTCCTTTTCTGAAAAAAGAGGTTCAGCGCTGTCTCAAACCATGTGAGCCGGTGACCGAGGGGAGACCAAGGGGAGGGTTCTCCTCGAGGAGTGTGTGAGACATCTAGTGGCGCATGCCTGTAACTGTGCCCAAAGATGCAGACAAAATGGCTGCCTGAACACAAGGTCCTTGATGGACGGTGTAGACCAGGGGTAGTCAAACTGCGGCCCTCCAGATGTCCATGAACTACAATTCCCAGAAGCCCCTGCCAGCATTTGCTGGCAGGGGCTTCTGGGAATTGTAGTTCATGGACATCTGGAGGGCCGCAGTTTGACTACCCCTGGTGTAGACTTTAGACCAGCCTTTTTCAACTTTTTGACTGTGGGGGAGCTGCTGAAATAAATTTTCCTGCTTCAAGGACTCCCAGAAGTGATGTCAGCTAGCCATGACTCCCTGCCACACCCCTTGGAAGTAACATGCCACCAAACGTGACATCACCTCATGCACCTTTCACCCCCCATGTTTCCTATCACAGCAGCTCTGCCTCATGTAGGCTGGAAGGAAGGGCAGGAGCTAAAAAGACAGCCTGGACCCCCAAATCATACCACAGCCAACTCCCCCACTTTGATTTTTACATCCATGGCCTAACCACCAAACCCTCTGGACAAAGTCAGCTTAGCTTGTGACCAAGAATAAAAACCAACTCTTCTTCTTCTCCCATGTGAAAGCTGCAACACAGCGGTAGCCCAGAGAAGGAAGCAGTAGAAAGCAATTGAGCAAGTTGGGCAAAAGCAAGACTGGGTTTTTTTGGGGGGGGATTTCCCCTGCTTTCTTAAAGACCTGATTTGGGGGGTGGGAGAGAAGTGTAAAACCGCCGAATCCCCAGGGAACTCTACAATCCATAAGGAGTCTAACAAAATCTTGGGAGTTCAGGCTTTCAAGAATCAAAGTTTTCTTTGCCTGATTCCTGCTTTCTTTGGTGGGTGCAGGAACTTGAAAATGTGAAGATCACAGTGGCAAAATTAAGGGTTCATGGCTCCAAGCCCATCACGAGGCAATCCCCCCTACTCAGATGAGTAAATTAATGTGAGCAACAGGGATGAGTAAGAAGCTCTTCCAGTTACACCAACTGTTCTGATAGAATTTATAATTTCTAGATGTGCCCTGATATTAGTCTAGTGCATTCATTTGAAGACCTTCCCTAAGGGTACCTGCTTAAGTTCAGCTAATTGAGGTGGCTTGTATAAACCTGTTGGAGTTGTTCTTTAGCTTACAACTGTTTGAACTACTCCTCATTTTTCTGGTCTCTATACTGGAATCCAGAAACATTATACTAGCATGCCCAATTTTCTCTGGTCTCAGTAAAAAAAAAACAAGGAAGGGGGTGGAATTTTCCAAAGAATCTTGGAAAAACCCAGCTAATTATCTCAAGATCTTTCCTATCCCTTTGGATAGGTAACGTTCAGAAAGATTACATTTCAGGAAGATTATGTTCTTCGCCCTCCTGTTTTTACAGCCCTCCAAGATCTGCAAAACCCGTTGGCACAATCCGCAAATCCAAAGCATTCTTGGGCTTAACGTACGTTTGGATCTTGGCCACGATTGGTGAGGAATGTCCATAATTTGACACAACACAGACCCATCGTCTTTCTTTCTTCTTTTTTTTCCCATCGTGGAGAAAACAGTCATCACTCCAGTGAAATTTTCTATTATGGAAGCAGCTGGCCTCTAAGAGGGGAAGCAGTAATCATTTTGAATAAAACCGAGCTGCCCGTGGAAACAGATGACGGCTGAAAGAGGGTCTTAGCTTTTGGAGCCGTGCCCACAGCAGGAGGCATACCGCGTGATGGAGGCGGGCACTGCTTGGTGTGACTCGCTGTTCACCGTAGAGCCAAGCAAAGTCAGAGTGGTGTGGGTCACCGAAGTGGCAGAAAGTCAGCTGGCTCAGCTGGGTCAGTACCAAATCTGCCGGTTTCGCTGGGAGCCACGAAATCAACAGGAGGAGAAGTCTCGAGGTGAACAATCGTGTTGATTTCTGGCTGCAAAACTCAATTGGAGTTTTATTTCGGGGACAAGCAGCTGGGTATCAATAGCTAGCATTTTCATATCCAAAACTCGTCCTTTGCCTCATTAACTTCCTTTATCTATCTCCCAAGAACCAAGACCATCGCTAACGGGGAAACAATAGACCATTAAGAGTCAAATGGGCCTATAGTTTAAATAAATGAAGGGGCTGATTTTTAAATTTCTTTTGCTTGACGAGTCTTCTCTTTGTCTTTTTCAGTTGTCTTTTATTCTCTCGCTGGGCTTTGTTACAAACCAGAAAAACCACCCAACTGTCCGTTGCGTTAATTGAAATGTGAAAGTATTTTGTTAAAAAAAAGAAAAAACGCTTTTTGCCATCTGATAAAAATCCTCAGCCTATTTTGGTTGTTTAGTGGGAGAAAGACAAGGAGGGTTAAAAAAAAGTGATCCACAGAATGTACTGCTGCTTGTCCTGCAAAAAGTGAAAGGGTCATTTAAAACAAAAAAGCATTGACATTTCTAATAAATGGCAGTCACATTCTGGAGTTCAAAGCAATGTCGTGAAAAAGCCTTAACATGCAAGAGAGACACCTGAAATGAGATTAAAAACTGCAGGCAAAGAAGCAACAGAATATTACTGATTTACATGTTATGGGCCCTACATTCCTAGGAGATCAGGGCAGAACCCTCTGAATCCACCCAGGACAGGGAATTACCTGCCCCCAGATGATATTTCCAACTTCAGAGTAAACTAGAAGTCAGAGAAAAAATAGTGATCTTCTAGGATTATAGAGGAGTCCTCACCTGACATTGATTCTCAGTTTGGTGACATGGTTAACAGTGGTGGCCTCTAATCTGGAGAATTGTGTTTGATCCCCTACTCCTCCATACACAGCCAGCTGGGTGACCTTGGGCCAGGTACAGTTCTCTGAGAGCTCTCTTAGCTCCAGCTACCTCATAAGGTGTGGGGAGAAGAAGGGAAGGCGATTGTAAGCTGTTTGGAGACTCCTTTAGATAATAAAAATTGGGGTACAAAAACCATCTCTTTTTTTACAGTGCCTAGAGAAAGAAGTGACTGAGAGAGTGGAGGAACTTCCAGGGCCTTTTCGCACAGGGATCTTTGTTGCAAATTGTTTGCGGAATGAAAAATCGCCATTTAAAATAGTGGAATTCGTCGTTATGCATACCTGCCTTTGTAGTGGAATCAGTTGCGTTTTTTAGCGTTTCCCACAGGCTTCCGGTCTCGGCAGAAATCGCTAGAAAGGAAGCGCTATTGCCAAGCTCGTCCCGCCCCTGGCCGTCAAGCAGCCAATGGGCAGCCGTTAGCATGCTCCCAAACAGCCCCTTTCCCTTTAAGAAAGGTTTTTTTTAAAAAAAAAAACGACCCATAGCAATGAATCTAGGTAGATTCGTTGCTACGGAGAGACCCATCCAGCTGCCTAATGTGAGCTGTCGTTTGATTGTATGATCATTTGCACGCTGCCTCGAGTGATAAAAAAAAAAATCCCCCCCCCCCCTCTCACGGGCACGATTTTCGGCTGAATTTATTTGTAAAAAATAAAGGGACTTTATTTCAGCAAACGGGCTTTTCAGTTGTTTGTGCTTAGTGACTAAAGGTGAAGGACTGAAGCCAGGGAAGCCTCTAAACAGAAAGAGGCTCGCCGGTGCGTTTATCCCCGCTCGCTCAGAGAAAAAAAAATGGCGATCGCTTCGCCGGAAGTTTGGAGGAGAGAGCCAGGGGGAGGGACTTTGAAGAACCAGCAACAATGGTAACGCACAGATCTTTAGCGCTACTGTTGCAGATTGGTTGCAGGAGTGTATCGCTATCCGGAGGGTGAATCCACTTTTCTGGATTCCCCTGAAAGCGTCACAACGAAGCGCTTTTTGCTGATTGGTTTCAGGATTGTTGCAGATTGTCTACGACGTCGTGGGTTATGTCAAATTAGTAGCGTTTCCAAATAGCAACCATTCTGCTACTTTGAAGCCGTGCGAAATGGCCCCCAGAATAGGTCTACTCAGAGTTGTGGCAGGAGAAAAAAAATCAAATGTTGTTGTTTGTGTTGTTGTGACATCACTTCCAGGGAAACCTGGAAGTGATATCAAGTAGCTCTAGGAGTCACCAGATACTCTATGATTTTATCAGCTCCCTTTTCCCAACTCCAAAGCTTCAAGTGGATGCCAGTCATGGCCTGACTACCCTATCCCAGAAGCCAAAGACATAACTCCATTACATTGCTATATATACAGTTTGGTGTAGTGGTTAGAAGCGCGAACTTCTAATCTGGTGAGCTGAGTTTGATTCCCTGCTCCCCCACATGCAGCAAGCTGGATGGCCTTGGGCTCACCGCAGTACTGATAGAGCTGTTCTGACCAAGCAGGTATAACAAGGCTCTCTCAGCCTCACCTCCCTCACATGGTATCTGTGGTGGGGAGAGGAAGGGAATGTGATTGTAAGCCGCTTCAGGGAGAGAAAAGTGGCAAAAAAAGAACCAACTGTTCTTCTTCTTCAGTAATATCAGGACTCTCTTAGCCTCACCCACTTCATAGGGTGTCTGTTGTGGGGAGAGGAAAGGGAAAGTGATGTTAAGCCACTTTGAGACTTGGTTAGAGCAAAGTGGTATATAAGAATCAATTCTTTTTCAGTAATATCAGAGCTCTTTCAGCCTCACCTACCTTGCAGGGTGTCTGTTGTGGGGAAAGGAAGGGAAGGGGATTGTAAGCCGCTTTGAGACTCCTTTGGGTAGAGAAAAGTGGCGTACAAGAACCAACCCTTCTTCAAAAGCAAGCCAACTCGCAGCCATCTTCAATTTCCTTTTGCCTTCCTCGCAAAGAGACCACCTGATGCTACCGAAGAGCAATCAGGTCCGTTCAGTGCTTATGAAGGCATTGGAAGTAAATCAGCCCAATGGCCTGGTGTCGAATGAGATCTTTCTTGGCACACTGCTTATTAATCTCCCTTAATGTTAATGTGACTCCAACCAGGACAAGCCTGCATTTGTACATCCCATCATCTGTAAATTGCCACAACTGGTATTGTAGCTTTGCTGACTGGCGCGGAGGACACTGCTACAAATTGCCACTTGGAATAAAGAACACTGCTTGGGGGGATGACAAATATTGATTTCCAATCTCTTTCCAAAATGACTCTATCGTTGCGAGCAAAGGCAGACAATTTGCTTCCTTTTTATACTTCGGAACATAGAGGATCTGACCCCCCTGACAGGTTGGATCCCTTCAGGAGATATTTAATTAGGAAAGAAAAATAGGAAAGGAATTATTGTAACTCAGCTCCTACTTAACATGCCCCTTTTGCCCACCACAGGACGCTGTGCTCTGCAGGTATGAATTTGTTGGAGGCCCCTGGCCTGAGGAAAGTTCACCTGGCCTTAACCACGGCCAGCGCTTTCTCAGCCCTGCCGCCTACCTGGCGGAATGAGCTCCCCCAGGAGACCTGAGGACCCAGAGGGCTAGCAACTCGTCTTTGTCTCCGTCTCCGTCTCCGTCTCCGTCTCCGTCTCCGTCTCCGTCTCCGTCTCCGTCTCCGTCTCCGTCTTCTTCTTCTTCTTCTTCTTCTTCTTCTTCTTCTTCTTCTTCTTCTTCTTCTTCTTCTTCTTCTATGTGTTTCTGATGTGCTGTTTTAAAATGCCCCTAGTGCTTCCTGCAATGTCACTGCCTCTTGCCTTTTTTACCGCACAATCTTCTGCAGACAATGGAACCAGCGGAGTCAAAGGCCCGTTCTGCACATGTAGGACAAAGCACTTTTAATGCATTTTAGTAGATTATCATATTCTGCACAGGAAAATCCAGCGGAAAAAGCACCTTGAAAGTGCATTATCCAACGTGTGCAGAATGGGCCAAGGGTCTCTCTATGGTGCTGAAGTGCTATACCGGTTTAGTGCTATCATGCTCCAGATTGTTAAATAGAAAAACTCCAGAGAAGGTTGCAAGGTGAAAAAGGGCAGGGCAAGGGGAATAGCACTATTTGAAATGACCACAGTGCTTCAGAGGTGGCTCATTAATAGAAGGAAATTTGCTGTGTGGAACCTCCTTCCCTGTATCGCTTTACTCAAAATCAGGCCCAAACATCCAGGGCCTTTTCGCACGGGGATCTTTGTTGCAAATTGTTTGCGGAATGAAAAATCGCCATTTAAAATAGTGGAATTCGTCGTTATGCATACCTGCCTTTGTAGTGGAATCAGTTGCGTTTTTTAGCGTTTCCCACAGGCTTCCGGTCTCGGCAGAAATCGCTAGAAAGGAAGCGCTATTGCCAAGCTCGTCCCGCCCCTGGCCATCAAGCAGCCAATGGGCAGCCGTTAGCATGCTCCCAAACAGCCCCTTTCCCTTTAAGAAAGGTTTAAAAAAAAAAAAAACAGACCCATAGCAACGAATCTAGGTAGATTCATTGCAACGGAGAGACCCATCCAGCCGCCTAATGTGAGCTGTCGTTTGATTGTATGATCGTTGGCACGCTGCCTCGAGTGATAAAAAAAAAATCCCCCCCCCCTCTCACGGGCCCGATTTTCGGCTGAATTAATGTGTAAAAAATAAAGGGACTTTATTTCAGCAAACGGGCTTTTATGTGGTTTGTGCTTAGTGACTAAAGGTGAAGGACTGAAGCCAGGGAAGCCTCTAAACAGAAAGAGGCTCGCTGGTGCGTTTATCCCCGCTCGCTCGGAGAAAAAAAAATGGCGATCGCTTCGCCGGAAGTTTGGAGGACAGGCTCAGGAGGAGGGACTTTGAAGAACCCGCAACAATGGTAACGCACAGGTCTTTAGCGCTATTGTTGCAGATTGGTTGCAGGAGTGTATCGCTATCCGGAGGGGGAATCCACTTTTCTGGATTCCCCTGAAAGCGCTACAACGAAGCGCTTTTTGCGGGTCGGTTTCAGGATTGTTGCAGATTGTCTACGACGTCGTGGGTTATGGCAAATTAGTAGCGTTTCCAATTAGCAACCATTGTGCTATTTTGAAGCCGTGCGAAATGGCCCCCAGTTTAGAAAAAGAGCTGAGATTTACCCCCCACTTTTCACCCTGAAGGAGTCCCAAAGCAGCTTTCAATCACCTTCCCTTCCTCTCCCCACATCAGGCATCCTGTGTAGGTGTGGCCGATAGAACTCTGTGAGAACAGTTCAGTTGGGACTGTGACTAGCCCAAGGACCCCGCCAGCTGGCCTCATGTGGAGAAGCAGGGAATCCAACCTGGCTCACCAGATTTGAGGCCGCTACTCTTAGCCACTACACCAAGCTGGCTGGTAGAATGATAACCTCCTGTGAGAATCTTCTATGGCATCATCCCCACTGTTGAAGTCCTTCTCCTCCCCAGGCCCTGCCCTCCTCAGGCTCCACCCCCCAAATATTGAGGTATTTCCCAAACCAGAGCTGGCAACCCAAGCCACAATCCATTTGGGGGCCCTGGACCCACAGGCTGGGAGGCCCTGCCAGAGAGGCCTGCTTTCAGCACACTGGAGGGAATGCGGGAAAAGAGAGAGCCTGGAGCAAAGCACTTGTAGGACCCCCTGAATTCGTTGTCTGTGTCAGTCTAGCTAGAGAAGCAGCAAAGCCTCGTCTTGCGGGAGGCAGAAGAGTAATGTCCCACGACTGATTTTCATTTTCATTTTCCTTTTGCCCGGGAAAGAGAGAGCGTTCCACAGTTGGGAAATGAAAAAAAGGGAGACGGCCTCATTTTGCAGTCCCTTCTAATAAAACCCATAATGTCCTCTTTTGCCAGCATCATAAAAGTGGGGATGATATCCCGTTATCTCAGCTATTAGGTTGTTTTATTTCTCCGCTCCATCACTCTTCATGCCCCATCATTTCCCAAGCTGCCTTTGGCATCCCTTGCTCAGCCTCCTGCTTTGCCTTAGCATCGTGTTTGCGCTGCATTGCAGGCAGAGAAGGATCAGATGGCAGAGAAGTTCAGGGAAGCGGCATCTCATTCCACTATTCATGCAGGCCACCCAGCCTTCGGTTCTAGGGGAGAGGTTGGCTGCCTGCGCCCCATGTGCACGGCCTGGGAGGGACTCCGAGGGGTCCTTGGGCCTGTTAGGATGGCGGGCTTTGAACAGGGAGCACCCAAGAAGCAGTTTGGCTCAAACCGTTCAAATGCCTCTACAGTAGCCTTTCTCCACTTTTTAACCATTGAGAAACCCATGAAGCATTCTTCAAGGCTTCGAGAAACCACAGAAGTGATGCAATGGTGCAGAATATGGTTGGGAAGCAGAGCTGTGGACATGCCCATCTGGAACCTCACCCCTTCCCACCGCCTCCAGGCCTGTCTTTGGGTCAGCATGAATATATATATGGTCATATCACCCAATATAGATAAATTAACTTCTACCCATTTGGGAAACCCTTCCAAAGCCGTTTCATGACACCCTGGCTGAGAAAGCTTGCTCTACAGTATAAATTAAAACCAACACCAGTTTGCATAATTCTTGGACTTTGGAGAAGGAGGTCCTTGGGGAGGATAGAGTTTGGGGACAGAAGAGAACCCAGCAGGGATGTGATCCCACAGCGTGGACCCCCAGAATCTGCCATAGTGCCGTTTCCTCCAGGGAAACTGGTCTCTGCTATCTGGCGATCACTAAGCCGGTCACCCTAGTTGTGGGAGAATGATCTGAGATCTTAAGGATCTCCGCTCCTTCTTCATGGTATTCCTTAGAAGGGCAGCCGTGAGCTTTCAGCAAGATTTATACTGATTGTGTGCTGCAGAGTTGCCTTGTTTTTTCTGCAGCTGAGTTTCCAAACCCTTCCCCACCTTAGTTTCCATTATTTATACACTGACAACTCAAATGCACAATTAAAGAGTCTTACGCTCGCATTTACAACAGGAAAACAAAGGGCATGAAAAGACATCTTTCCGCATTAAATGCAATCCCTGCAGCCGTGTGGATTGAGCAGCAATTATCCACTTACAACGTAACTTGTTTATCCAGAAGTATAGACTGATTCACCTTATATTGACTCAGGTGTATATTTACACAAAACTGATATATTCTAGTTGCTGAGAATGTCATCCCAGAGCAGAGTTTTGGTATAGCAAACAAGAAACAATGCGCCAGGAATGATATGCTGTTTTGTTCATTGTCAAATGTTCATTGTCAACATATCTTTTTAGCTCCTCGGTATCAAGTGCCTTTCTTCCTCCTGTATATAAATAATATGCACATGGGCATCGATAATGTGGGGTGCTCATATACTTCCTGGCTTGACTTACGTTTTGTTCACCGGTTGTGAAAAGCAGCCAGTTCTTCATCACTGTGGGCTGTTTGTGAAATGTTCAAGCCGGTTCGTTCGGCTCCTTTTCATGGCACAGTGCAATGAAACCAGCTACATTTCACACATGCACATTCTCACACAGCCTGTTGGGAGACCCACACTTAGGGATGCCAATCCCCAGGTCAGACCTGGGAATCTCCTGGAATTATTTCTCCCCTCCAGGCGAGAGAGATCAGTTCCCCTGGAGATAATGGCTGCTTTTGAGGGTGGACTCCATAGCATTATGCTCTACTGAGTTCCTACCCCACCTACTTGTGCACCCACTCTCCAGGTCTCCCAGCATGCCACTTGGCAGCCAGTCATTCATGTAAATAAGCAGTGAGCAAACCAATCCCTTCCCTTCCCCTGAATACCCCCAAATATCCCAGACTGGCCTGAGTGCATCAGATCTTAGAAGTTAAGCAGGGTCAACTGTACTGCCAGCCCTGATTAGTCTTTTGATGTATTTTTAATATATACATATATATAAGGCCTGGATAGCTCCAGCAAGCCGCTCTCATCACATCTCAGAAGCTAAGCAGGGTCGGCTCTGGCTAGTATTCGGTTGGGAGACCTCCAAGGAACACTCGGGGTCATGATGTGGAGGCAGGCAATGGCAAACCACCGGCAAATGTCTCCTGTCTAGTGTCCAGACAAGCCTAGGATCCCCTGGCTACATTATACAATTCTGCAACACACTCAACACAGGGCTGCCCTTGAGACTGCTGCAGAAACTCCAACTGGTACAAAATGCAGCAGCCCGAGTTCTGGCAGGGACTCAATGGAGGGCACATATAACACCAGTGCTCTCCCAGCAGCATTGCCTCCAGTTTGGAGGCCAGCTCAGGCTCAAGGAGCTGGTGTTAGCCTTCAAAGCCCTAAATCAGGGGTAGTCAAACTGCGGCCCTCTAGATGTCCATGGACTACAATTCCCATGAGCCCCTGCCAGAAAACGCTGGCAGGGGCTCATGGGAATTATAGTCCATGGACATCTGGAGGGCCACAGTTTGACTACCCCTGCCCTAAATGGTCTGCAACCAGCATACCTTCTGGACTGTCTTTTCCCTTACCCACCCACTCCCCCGCCGAGTTTTAAGATCTTATCTGTCAATATCTGCTCAGGATCCCTGGCCCCAAAGAGGTGGAACAGACCTTTTTTCAGCCCTGGCCCCAGTTTTGTGGAATGTGCTCCCGAGGGAGATCAGGGTCCTGCAGGACCTCAATTGGTTCTACAGGGCCTGCAAAACAGAGCTACATTCCCGGGCCCAAAACAATATCCACCAAGAAATGCTGGCCTGACCACTGGGGAGGAGGGGAGAGATGGAAAGATTAGCGCCTGATACCAAACCCCCCCTGTCTGGAATTTTAGTTGGGGGCATTAATTAGCGAGCTGTGTTTTTAACTTTGTATGGTGTTTTATCGTACAGTTTTATCGTACATGGAAGGGCGGGCTAAAACTAAAAATTTGGTGTAGTGGTTAGGAGCATGGAGTTCTAATCTTGCGAGCCAGGTTTGATTCCCCGCTCCTCCACATGCAGCCAGCTGGGTGACCTTGGGCTAGTCATAGCCCTGATCGTGCTGTTCTCACACAGTGGTAATATCAGGGCTTTCTCAGCCTCCCCTCCCTCACAGGGTGTCTGTTGTGGGGAGCGGAAGGAAAGGCAATTGTATGCCGCTTTGAGACTCCTTTGGGTAGAGAAAAGCGGCATATAAGAGCCAACCTTCTTCTTGATCATCATCATCATCATTAGGGCAAGACTCAGCCAGCAGAGAATTCCCATTGCAAGAAGCAACCGGAACAACTGGTTGGCATGTTGAACTAGGATTTGGGAAATCTGGGTTCGAGTCTCCCTCTGACACAGACCATGCTAGGTGACCTTGGTCCGGTCACTTTCTCTCAACCTTATCTACCTCATACGGCTGCCATGTAGATAAAATGGACAAGGAAGGGGGATTTTGAGCGGGATCCAGTGATTCTCATTTGTATTGATTCCTGAAAGCTGCTTCGGGCGCCAATTACTGATCCAAAGTGGGATTTGACCCAATGCATAGATATGCTAAACCAAGCAATCTGTAAATGTTTCTGAGCTTCCCGTCCCTCCCCTGCCCCTGCATACGGAATACAGACGTTGGAATCTCTCTCGGTCTGACTAATTGCTTGTGTTTTAATGATGAATCTGCCCCATTTATCACCCCTTTGAATGCTTAATTAACTGATATTGCAAGACAATTAGGTACTGAACGAGAATAAATTAAACTCACTAACACACTGGCGTTGGGGGGGGGGCAGACAGAAACCGATTCCTGTTGTGGCACAGGCAGATGTTAGAAAGGAATTGGGGGTGGGGGGACCGAGGGAGGGAGAGAAGGAAGGAAGGAAGGAAGGAAGGAAGGAAGGAAGGAAGGAAGGAAGGAAGGAAGGAAGGAAGGAAGGAAGGAAGATGCAATGTCCAGAATAATGGATGGATGGATGGATGGATGGATGGATGGATGGATGGAAGGAAGGAAGGAAGGAAGGAAGGAAGGAAGGAAGGAAGGAAGGAAGGAAGGAAGGAAGGAAGGAAGGAAGGAAGGAAGGAAGGAAGGAAGGAAGGAAGATCAATCCTAATTCACAAACAACTGGGAAAAAAACACAAGGGGAATGCCAATAAGTTAGGCAAGGTTAGAAGAATCCATTTCCTTCTCAATGAAAGGATCTATAAAGGAAACAGAATGCTAAAGGAAGCATGGCTATTTGAAAGGGAAATTTCAAAGGAAAATGAGCAGTAGGGTTTGATGGCAGTTTGTGCACTGCTACAACATCAGCTAGGCATTTTTCTTGTACATGTGTGCGTGCACACACACAAACACACACACACACACGCTGCTATTACGAAACACATTTCATAAGATTTGCAGTGCAATCCCAAACAGATTTACAATTAGAAAATGGACTTCCATGGACTTAGAAAGGTGTTATTCGGATGAGGGTGGCACCCTTAGAAGCATACAAGGAATAGGAGAAACCCTGCCCCAAACTGGGAATCCGACAGCACTAAAGCAGAAGAGAGTTAAACTTCACACTTTATTTGGAATGTGTGTGTGTGGAGGGGGGGGGTAGCTTTTTAAAAAATCTAAGAATGAGGCTTGCAAATTTCCATTCTTGCTGTTCTTATTAGGCAGCTTGTTGGAAGGGAAGGAACGTGTCATGTTCCTTTGTACAGAGTGCACCACCACTTCTGAGGAATCAGCAGAAACAGTGGAACTAGAAAGGTCAGTACCTGTATCCTTCCTTTCGTCTCCTCTCCCATTTCTTCATTTACCCGGAATTCTGCTCTTAGGGCTTCCAACAGGCTAATTTGCTCTTCCAACTTCTCATTCTAACTGCCACCTCGCTCTGTCCTAGCGTAGACAGATAACTACAAAACCTTGCCTTACATTCCCATGCCAGCATGAAGTTCCTTAACAAGGAAGGAATACTTTCGCTCCTAAAGTAACAAGCCCCACAGGGCCGTTGTTCCTGAAACAGCATTCTCCCTCCGCAGCGCAATCCCAGGTTCTGAAATAACACAGGCAAATAACAAATAGGAATCTAAGGATACTGCTATGGAGACCTTAACAAGAGAGAGAGAAAAAAATTAAACCAGGGGTAGTCAAACTGCGGCCCTCCAGATGTCCATGGACTACAATTCCCATAAGCCCCTGCCAGAGAATGCTGGCAGGGGCTCATGGGAATTGTAGCCCATGGACATCTGGAGGGCTGCAGTTTGACTAAAGGTAAAGGTAAAGGTATCCCCTGTGCAAGCGCCGGGTCATGCCTGACCCTTGGGGTGACGCCCTCCAGAGTTTTCATGGCAGACTCAATACGGGGTGGTTTGCCAGTGCCTTCCCCAGTCATTACCGTTTACCCCCCAGCAAGCTGGGTACTCATTTTACCGACCTCGGAAGGATGGAAGGCTGAGTCAACCTTGAGCCGGCTGCTGGGATTGAACCTTCCAACCTCATAGGCAGCTTCAGACAGCATTTCTACTGCTTACCACTCTTCGCCACAAGAGGCTCTTGGACCAGACCTGAATTAAACACTTGCGAGTTACCATAGAGTTTTTCAGTGACTCCTAGAGCTACTCCACATCACTTCTGGGTTTCTTCAGGAAGTGACATAGTGGTCCACAGGATGTTGCACCTTCCCACCCCTGTTTCCATTCCCAAGCATCCTGTGCCTGGCAACCCAACTGGATCAACAATGGAAACAGTTACAGGGGGCCCCCCTCACTGGAGGTCTTCAAGCAGACACCCCTCCATGACACTCCTTCCCAGAGCAGAGGAGTCACGATGCTTTCCCAGCTCCCTTCCTGGGTCATCAGAGCCAGGATCATTCTTCATTCTAACTACATCCACCGCACCGTTCCATATGCACACATCTTTTAGCCAAGAGGGCACCAGAAGGATCTCGGGAAGACAGATGGGACCCTTCAGAAGTTACGTCAAGGCGCACGGTGGGATGTCTTCCAGCCAAACCACCACCGTTAGCAAATAAATCATTCTCTCTCAGGAACATTAGGGGTCTGTTGTTGTTGTTTTTAAAAGGTAATCGCTGTCAAATGACTGTAAATATTTTTTATAATTCAGAGCCTTGCTTAATTTAACAGGCTCTGGGTTTTTTTAGGGCGAAACTCACATGGTACGCTAGTTGGGAGAATTATCCTTGTAATGATTTCTGTGCAGTTCCTGGGAAGAGCAAACAAATTACGTCGCTGGAGTGCCAAGTAGAAGATTTGCCGAATGTACCTGATCAAGCTGATTTAATAGGCATTCATTCTTCCTAGAGAATCCCTGGCGTTAAGAGTTTTTCGACTTTTTCCTTTCACTTATGGTGCCGGAATTACTATATCTGCTGTCTTCCAGGGCCCCTTAATCCTTTTTTAACTCAGAGGATCTCAAAAATTAACCTCAGCCTTTGAGCGTGGATGGATCTGTATCTTAGATAGTCTTTATTTCATTTGCTGCTCTTCCTGCCTCTGTATTTCCAATATACATGGAATCTTGTACAATGATAGCCCTCTTTAAGTATTTGAAAGGTTGTCACTTGGAGGAGGGCAGGATGCTGTTTCCGTTGGCTGCAGAGGAGAGGATGAGCAGTAATGGGTTAAACTACAAGTACAATGATATAGGCTAGATATCAGGAAAATAATTTCACAGTCAAAGTAGTTCAGCAGTGGAATAGGCTGCCTAAGGAGGTGGTGAGCTCCCCCTCACTGGCAGTCTTCAAGCAAAGGTTGGATACACACTTTTCTTGGATGCTTTAGGATGCTTTAGGCTGATCCTGAGTTGAGCCCCCAGGGGGTTGGACTAGATGGCCTGTATGGCCCCTTCCAACTCTAGGATTCTGTGATTCTATGATTCTATGCTTCGTGTGCAGCGTCTAGGGTTGCCAGCTCTGTATTGGGAAACTCCTGGAGATCTGGAGGGGTAGGCCTGGGGTGGAAAAAAACTGGGAGATTGCCAGTCCCCCACTGGAGGTTCTACTAGATATTGGCTGGGGGTGCATGAGGCAAATATCCGTGTTGATTCAGGTTAGATGCGTATGAAGCTGAAGAGTTGAACCAGGGAAGTGTGTGAAGCTTGCTAGTCCAATGGGGAACTTTTTAACTGCCTTTGGAATCTCTCAGTTGGAATCTCCCAGTCTCTGTTAGAATAGACAAGATCTGCAGTATGCACGATTCAAAAGCATATGACGAATATCCTACAGGGGGCATCAGAAGAGATGCATATTTAGCATAGTTAGAATAGGAACGTCCCGGCATTTTTCATATTACCTCCTCCTATGCCCTGACTGGCGCCTTCCTGCTCCTTTGAACACATTTCCATCCTGTTTGGCTCCTGAACGGACAGAATGAACGGAAGAACAGTTAGTCAGTTATACTATTAAGACTCTCCTCTCTCTCCTGTAGAAAGTCTGTTTGTTAATTCCTGTCTGGAGGTTGGCATCCCTTACTGGGGAGGACTGGCTATTTAACGACACATGCTAAGGCTCTCAGTTCCCACAGCTGCTAACTCTTTTATTATATGCTGATTTGCTGCTATTTACAGGTTATACCGCCTGCTTCAATCTTAGCTATACTGTTTGCTCAGCTAAGTATGTATCCTGACTCCCATTAGCCCTTCCTGAGAACTAGCCCTGCCCTCGCTACGTCTGTGCAATGGTTGACAAAGCCTGTTTCAAGATATCTGAAGAAGGGTGCACGCACTCAAAAGCTTTTGCCCCAAATTAAACTGTGTCGGTCTTAAAGGAGCCACTGGACTCAAACCTTGTCCTTTTGCTTCAGACCCATACTGCTACCCACCTGAATCTGTTGGAGGTTTTAACTCTGCATGCCGGGGATCTACCTCATAGGGATGGCTCAGAGGCCTGAGCGAATATGTGATAGTGCCCCTCCATTCCAGCTCCAGGACCCCTTTGGCCCTCCCCCAAGTCTCCAGGCCAGCCCTGGAGCCCTGATTTCACACCTCTGACTTGGCAAGGGTCACCAGGCCAGGACCCATCCTTCAAGCTTATACTAAACAGTGCATGTTTCCAAATAACCCTCTACTTCTGATGCCAGCCTGTTCCAAATATTGTTCTATCAAGGATGTAACAGCGACTCAGAATGTTAAATATGCCATGCTATCTGCAGGCTGTTTGGGTCAAAACTTCTTTAGTAGAACCAGACTGCAGCTGTTTTGTATTCTGCTGTAGGTGAAAGGTGACACAGCAAGCATCATTTCTTAATACAGAGAACAAATAGAGACCAGATCTTGAAGAAGAAGAAAAAAATTGGAGCTGGTTTTTATATCCTGCTTTTCACTACCCAAAGGTGTCTCAAAGCGTCTTACAATCGCCTTCCCTTCCTTTCCCCACAACAGACACCCTGTGAGGTGGGTGGGGCTACGGGAGCTCTGACAGAGCTGTTCTGTAAGAACAGCTCTAACCAGACTGTAACTAGCCTGACGTCACTGAGCTGGCTGCATGTGGAGGAGCCAGAAATCAAACTGAGCTCTTTGGATTAGAAACCACCGTTCTTAACCAAGCCCTTTCCAATATGATCTCCAATCAGACTGGAATCGAAGTCCATTTTCAATAACTGTTCGATCAATTAGAAGCTTGCAATCGACTCCTTTAAACACGACTGGGGTGCTTAAAAGAACTCTTTGCATGATGTTGAATTACAGTGCAGGGAACCTGGTGGGGGAAATCCGGATGACCATTAAGGCTCTGCATTCATTTCTCCATTCATTCGTCTGGCTGTTCACAAGAATCCAGAACACTGAATGCAAACTCCGCATCCATGCAGAAATCCTTTTTTAGTTACCTTTCTACCGAGGCAGACATGGTGAACCAGGCACTCGGTGACAGCTACTCGGTGAGCATCTCGGTGAGCGATGACAGATCTCCGTTGTGGGCAATGCGGCAGATATTTCACGGCAGGCTTGTAGCTCCAGCACCAACCGAGCAGCCGTCAAAATGGCACGAGGGTATCTAACGTCCCGCTCAACGCTGGACCGATTCCGGGGAGAGCCGTTTCGCTCCCATCAATGATTCATCCTGGAGCCGCGCAAAGCTTTTATCACCTTCCCCGTTTTGCCGGATTCAGAGGTATTGGCTCTTTATTTATTTATTTCTAATCGCTCTGCTGGAGCATAAAACGTTTTACGCCTTCGAGCGGTTCGCAGTCCGCACGACAGCCAGACGGATCGGAGCCGTCTGTCGCTTCAGGACGGCGGCTTGAAGAACTCGGATTTCTCCGCGCACATGCGAGGGAATCCGGGGTTAAACTCAGGAAACGTCAAGCCTCCCGTGAGCTGTCGGCAAATCGTATTCTCTCTCTCGAGTCCTTCCCCAGCCCATGCCATGGAAAGTATGGTTAAGTAGCAGTTGACTGATGGCGATCCTGTCGTGTTTTCAAGGCGAGTAAGCCAGTTTTCTACGTATTTTTATGGCTGGAAACAGTGTTGTACAAAGTGTCATGAACCCTGGGTTCCTGTCCCGTTTGCTACATAGTTCCCGGATATCCCGCCTGACTCTGGCAACGGGGCCGAGCTCAGGAGCAGCACCCCTCCCTTTGTCCCTCGCTTGCATTTCAAAGATCTCATCCCGCTTCCGCAGTGCGTTGCTCTCTCCCTTCAAGGTTGTCTTCCCTGGATATCCCAACCAACAGATGTGTGAACTGTTTTAACACTTAGCTATATCAAATAGTGTTCCGATCCTACTTTCCTGTGTGAATGCCTGATTCTCACCTAATGCCAATCTCTGGTCTTGCCCCCTTTTCCCACGACCCAGGTATATAGGTCCTGCCACCCCCCTACCCCAGTGGCTCTGTCAAAGTTCCCAGTCTGTGAGCATCTGCAAAGTATGGACTCTGTTTGGCGACTTTCCCAAATAAAGACTTTTTACTTAAAGCTTCAACCTGAGGCCTAAGGGTGATGTCCATGGAGTGAGTCTGCTGGGGTCCAACTGTGTGGTTCCTGTCACAAATACAAATAAGGTAAAGGTAAGGTAAAGGTATCCCCTGCGTAAGCATCGAGTCATGTCTGACCCTTGGGGTAACGCCCTCCAGAGTTTTCATGGCAGACTCAATACAGGGTGGTTTGCCATTCCCTTCCCCAGTCATTACCGTTTACCCCCCAGCAAGCTGGGTACTCATTTTACCGACCTCAGAAGGATGGAAGGCTGAGTCAACTTTGAGCCGGCTGCTGGGATCGAACTCCCAACCTCATGGGCAGAGCTTTCAGACTGCATGTCTGCTGCCTTACCACTCTATGCCACAAGAGGCTCTTACAAATACAAATACCAAGCCTTTATTGGCGTCGCAAAAAGAGTAAAGCAAAAATAAGTACCGTCACAGTCCAAACCCAAGTTTGCCAGGCAAAACCATTACAAGTAATCATGGGTGGATGTGAACTCTGCAATTCCTGATAAAATATCATAAACTGTGCTTGGCATGTTCTTTCTTTTTTTAAAAATGTCTATTCTACTTTATTACTTAGAAAATATGGTAAACTGATCTTCTTGACCTCAGTGTAAACAGCAAGGCAGAAGACCGATAATGGAGGATAAAGCACATGTTTATACACATTTATCTTAAATAATTATATCTCTGGGGGCGGGAGGGGAGAAGATATAAAGGACCGCAAATAGAGAGGAGCTGATTTATGTGGTGGTAATGCGCGAGGCGCTTTTCTGTATTTGTTTTGTAGCAACAGAGACCGAAAGTAGCTTCTATCAAGTGGCAATTTTCTGTGTTCCCTCTGTGGTTGAAGAAGAGAAGTAAAAATGATCGATCACTTAACCTCGGATAAATGGCTCGACATCACCGAGTCTGTGGAAACTCTGCTTCCACAGGCACAGATTGCGCCTTGGGAGAAAAAGGAGAAGGATGCTGCCAGCTCCCAGTTCCCACTTCGGGGAATTGCGCAGGTCAATGTGCAGAGCAGCAAGCCAGGAATGTGGCTTTCTTGCATCACAATGCTTCCTTCTAGCTGCTGGCTTTTTAAATGAAATAAATCAATGAAATACATTTTTCTCCCTTCCAATATAACTCAGAGCAAGGGACGCCATCTCTAAAAAGAACAATAATTTAGATTAAAACATAAACATTATCTAGTTACCCTCCAACTAATTACATTTCACTTATTTGGGGCCAGGGATCCTGTGCAGCTGTTCTAATGCTTTTAACACTCTTTATTTTGGGGGAGGGGGGTGTTGTACATTCTTATCCTCCATGTCTCAAAGGGGCTCCAACCAGGGTCTGCGGTACTCTCCTCCTCCGTGTTCCGTTTACAGCAACCCTGCATGTTAGGTTGGACTGGAATTGGACCGCAGGACCAGAACCAATGGGATGAAATTAATTCAAAAGAATTTTCATCTGGTAGAATTTCTTGAGAGATCTTGTGATTTAGTGGAACAGGCTTCCTCGGGAGGTGGTGGGGTCTCCTTCTTTGGAAGTTTTTAACAGATAGACATCTGGCAGAAATGCAGATTCTGGGAATTTAGGCGGATGGTGAGTGGGTGGGGAGAAGGGATTGTGTCTGAGCTTGGCTCTTGTGGCCCTTTCTTGCATGCCCAAGGAAGTGCCAATCGCCACTTTGATGACGATATTTACACCTTACTTGTCTTCCCGATGGGCAATCAAAGTAGCTGGCAATGTTTTCTCCTCCATTTTTTTGTCTCCTCCTCAACAACGCACTGAGATAACTTAGGATGAATGAGAAAGACTGGCACAAGATGCCATGGGGAAGTGGAGATAAGATACTGGATCTCCCAGATGGTAGAATCATAGAATCATAGAGTTGGAAGGGACCATACAGACCATCTAGTCCAACCCCCTGCTCAACTCAGGATCAGCCCTAAGCATCCTAGAGCATCCAAGAATGCTTAGGGCTGATCCTGCGTTGAGCAGTGGGTTGGACTAGATGGTAGTCCAATGCTCTAATCATATCATAGTCCGATGCAACATGTTGGCTCTCATATGTTCAGCAAAGGAGAGTGCCAATCCTTGGGTTTTAGTGGCAGAACCAATGACATCCTGCCACCCAAGTATCTCCTAACCATCAGCATCAATTACAGAAACATAAATAGCAAAAAAAAAAAAAAAACTCCTAAGGCCATATAACAAAGTGTGACTCTCCAGATGTCTGTGGACTACAATTACCATTACTCCTGGTTATTGTAGTCCATGGACATCTGGGGAGCCATAGTTTGGCCACCCCTGCCCTAGAGATTACACCAACTGGATGTTCATGATAACACAATACAACCCTGTATTATTCCTATAACAATAATTTCCCCTCCCTAGTAGGTAACCATTGTCTGGCATGTTTGGAAGCGCGTAAAGTACGGAGCCTCAGGAGGGACATCTCATACGAGCAGGCACATCCTTTTCCATGAGAAATACCACTCAGCACGTTCGCTGCGTCCCTCATTCCAGTCGCCGATGTAGACTCCGACAGGCCAAGATCTAGGATTTACCATTCCAGCCCACTTGAGCGAGCATGAAAAATGCAATAAAATAATTCATGCCGACAAGTTTAGAGAGCGGTATTCCCGACAGACGGGAATCTGGCTTCCAGTCACATAGCGCTTGCACTTTGTCAATAACCCAGCAAAGGAAGGCACGAATGAATCTTATTTCATTGGACAAGCAGTGCGGAATACAGATAAGACCAAGGGAGCGTATAAACCTTTAAATAAATGTTTTAGCACCACCTTGGATGGGGAGGAATGCCATTGATCCCAATCTTTTCTGACAGAAAATCAGTTCCCCTGAAACTCTCAGGCCAACCTGCACTACCTTGAGCCAATTCCTAATAAAAATGTGTTCAGGTCATCAAACTAAAGAATATGTGGGGCGTCTGTGACTTAATGGCACCCATGAAACACTCCTCTTAGCTTGCCCATTAGTTTGAAATATCACTAATTTAAATTCCTATAATACTGACCCATCCCACCAGCATCTGAGGTAAGGTAGTCAACCCTGGGTTGGAAAAAAAACTGGAGCTTTTGGGGGTGGAGCCTGAAGAGGATGGGGTTTGGGGGTGGGGAGGGACGCCAATGGGGTATGATGCCATACAGTCCACCTTTTAAGTGGCCATTTTCGGCAGGAGAACTGATCTCTGTTGCCTGGAGATGAGCTGTCATTCCTAGTTCCCACCTGGAGGTTGGCATCCCATATGGGAGGCCACCAGCAAGCTTGCCGAAGCCAAGCGAATGTGGGTTTGGTCTTAGATTTTAATTAGAAATTTATGTGAAATGGAAGTAAATATCTGGCATCTGACTGATCTTTTGGGGAAGCAGCCCTTCGCCTTTTTGAGTTCTCCACCACCGCCATTCAGCATGGCAGAGATGCCTCCAAGTTTTTTCCCCTCCAGATTTCTCCTTGGCAAAACATTTGGCAATGTCTGGCAATGTCTGGCAAAACAACGTATGGCAAACATGTTTTGTCTAGTTTGGCTTTGACTCCATGCCCAACGAGCAATTTTTAGAAATTAACCGGGGCCAAGTAGGGCTTTTGCCCAGCAAGATTTCATTGGTGGTCCAGATTTTTTTTTTTAAACGTTGCTTTGGTAGCAGCTCCTAGCACAACTCAAGGATCTTCACTGTATGGCTGAAGTTCTGTGCAGCAGCCATTTTGTAGCTGACTCTACCTCTTGTGGCAGCCATTTTGTGGCAGCCATTTTGTGGATTCACCCAGCATGCTGTGTCAGAATTCCAGAGGCGCCCGCAGACTCAAAAGGTTGGAGACCCCTGACATATAGGATTATTTTCATTTGGTCCACCTCCAAAACTGCCTTTGGGAAAGGGTGGTGGCTCAGTGGTAGAGCACCTGCATCTGAGAACACTTCCATGCCTAAAATGTCATAGATGCCTATCCAAATATGCTATGTGGAACTAGATGGATCATGTCCCTGGCTTCTTATCAAGCTGCTTCGTCTTTCAACGAAATGGCTTAGGACATTTCTTTGTCACTTCTTCAGAGTCCTGTTTGAAGCGGCCCACAATTGCAGACTGCATTACAAAGCACAATCCATTAGACATGGGCAGCGTAAAAACTATCAAAGCTATTTTTAAAAGACTATTAAACCTTTAATTAAAAGCCTGGGCAATAAGAGATATTTTACCCTGGCACCTAAACAAAAGGAAAGGGCTTCGGTTTGGAAATATCTGGAAGGGTAAATGGGAAGGCGAAGAGCCTCTTGTGGCGCAGAGTGGTAAGGCAGCCGTCTGAAAGCTTTGCCCATGAGGCTGGGAGTTCAATCCCAGCAGCCGGCTCAAGGTTGACTCAGCCTTCCATCCTTCCGAGGTCGGTAAAATGAGTACCCAGCTTGCTGGGGGGTAAACGGTAATGACTGGGGAAGGCACTGGCAAACCACCCCATATTGAGTCTGCAATGAAAACGCTAGAGGGCGTCACCCCAAGGGTCAGACATGACTCGGTGCTTGCACAGGGGATACCTTTACCTTTACCTTAAATGGGAAGGCACCTGAAGAGGGCAAGTTTTGGAGAAGGGAGGGACTTCAGTGGGGTATGATGGCAGAGAGTTAAGGATCCCCTGGTTTCACATCTCATCTTGAGGTGACAGAGAGCAGCTCTCCTGGAGAAAATGGCTACTTTGGAGGGTAGACTCCATAGCATTAAACTCCACTGAGGTTCATTCCTGCCCAAAATCCCACCCACTCCCAGCTCCACCCTCAAAGTCTCCAGGTGCCTCCCAACCCAAAGCTGGCAACCCAAGTGGTCATTTTCTCCAGGGGAACTGATCTCAGTCATCTGGATATCAGCTGGAATCTTCATCCACCCCCTTCACATTTGGCCAGCAATAATCCTTCTTTTCCATTCACAGCCATTGCCCCAAAGTCCCAATCCTGAAGCTCCTTTGGGAGGCTTGGATGCTCGATTCAAAGCCCCTTCTCACAAAGAAAGAGAGAGTCCTGATGGAGACGTACAAGGCTCTTGTTCCCCCCCCCTCCACCCCAACAGCAGTGAGTGCTCAAATTGATGGCATCCAAAGTACATCACTCGGCACTGTCGCCCCACTCTGTCCCCCTCTGATTAATAGTCCCGTCCGCCAGCAAAGGGGTCTCGGGCACAAAATGCCAAGGGGAGCAGATGCAGCAGGTTTTATATTCTCGTGATGGCCAGAATCTCATTCCGCGGTGTCAGCCCTGACTGCAGGATCTGATTATGAAATACGATGTGTGTGTAATTTAATGGCTTCTCCCTCTGCCCTTCTGGTGAGTTTGTTTCTTCCCAATGTCATTTCCCCCCCTTTTTTTGGCTTCTCTTCCGGAAGGGTAATAGAAGGAATATCATTGACCTCCCGATGCTCCGTCACCGCTCTGGGCTTCACCATAAGTTGTACGGCAGGACTTTTCCCGGCTCAGGAAAGCCTGCAACGGAGCTGAAATTAGTCATTTTATCACTCAGAGATCCAACCGTTCCCCCTTAGGAGTCCAGGGCATGTGAACAGAGAAGTTATTCCCCTTTCACCTCACAACTAAGGGCTAAATTAGCGATCCCCAACCTGTGGGCTGCGGACCACATGTGGTCCATCGACTAATTGGAGGTGGGCCACGAAGGACGCCTTCTCCCCCCCCCGGCCCTTTACTTCATCCCCCCCAGCCCTTTACAACACACTTCGGGTGTCATTGTCTCCCATCACTCCCAGATGGGACTCTCTCGTTGCAGAGAAACAAGCTCAGGGTTCCCATTGATTTGTCATTGTCATGAGTTAAAATTTCCATGAAAATAAAATGTTCCTTATGTTCATTGTTGGGGCGTATCTATATCTTATTTTGAAGGGATGTTTAAACATTACCATAGCGATCAGAGAGCGTTAGGGCAGTGGTTGAGAGTAGAGAACTACCCCCCCCCCACCGGGCCTCAGTAAAATTGTCAGGCGTTGAGTGGTCCCTGGTGATAACAAGGTTGGGGACCACTGGGCTAAATGATGCAAGACTGTGGGAGTTCTGGGAACAGAATTCCCAGTGTATTTTTTCCCGCCAAAAATCAGGTATGAGGGGACCCTTGATTTTTTATCCTTATTCTTATTAAATTTATATATTACCACCTCCCACCCCCCATGCAGCTCAGGGCCATGTACAATATACATTTACGTCCAATAAAACATGAGTATTAAAACCTTTGAACAGTAAATAAACCAGAGTATTAAAATCTCAGTGTCTCAGCAATTTCCCAATGCATCTCTCAGAGGACACTCTTCATGGAGGGGTTGTCTGCAGGAAGCCCATTTGATGTTGTTGGAACTGGCCCCAACCAAATGCTTGATGGAAGAGCTCCATCTTGCAGGTCCTGCGGAACTGAGTCAGTTCTGACTGGGCCATGGTCTCCTCTGGGAGCTCATTCCACCAAGTGAGGGCCAGGACAGAACATGCCCTGGCCTGGATTGAGGCCCTGGCCTCAGAAAATGCCCTGACCTTGATTCTTCCCTGGGGCCAGGGGTTCCTAGCTGGTTGGAATTTGCAGAGTGCAACACTCTTTGGAGGACATGGGCAGAGTGGAAGTCCCTTAAGTACACCAGGACCAGACTGCAGATGGAACAAAATACACAGGGACAAAGGTTAGGGGACAAGGTTTGCCCCTACATGATATTCTTGAGCTTGTATGGTCCTATAGAGCAAAGATTTTCCCCACAGGGACAAAAAGCAGGCAGCTGTATTGGGAACAGGGTTATGACCTAATGGTGCAAGCTTTGTGCTCAAAAGGGTTCAGTTCTGAGCATCTTCTTGTTCCGCTGACCCTCCAAAGTTCTTGTTGTTTATCTCAACTCTAATAAACTCGTGGCCTGATTCAGTACAAATCAGCTTTGTATTTTGCAGTGGTTCATGCCCATCTGTGTTTAAAAGACTGTTTGAAACCAAATAAAAGATCCAATAGTGAATTTATGAATGGACGAGAGAAACTACCAAAATGCACAACACCGGAAACTTAAGAAAACCAGAATCCCCCATGAATCATAGTAAGATGCTGGGGTATCTTAGGAACAGGGCTATATAGAGGGGAGGCTGGTCCTTGCCTTTCATCCATTTGAAAAGCCATTGCTCAAGATAGCTACTTCTTCCCCTAACTCGGAAGATAATGACAGGCCTTATTTTCAATTATGGAAATTTTCATTTTGAGCTGCCCCACACCCCAAAATCTATTCAGGAAATCTGCCAGTTCTGCGACAGGAAGAGTTGCCAACTCTGGATTTGGAAATACCTGAAGATTTGTGAGATGGAGGGGAGGGGAGGGGAGGGGAGGGGTGGGGAGGGGAGGGGAGGGCAGGGGAGGGGAGGGGAGGGGAGGGGAGGGGAGGGAGCAGTGTATAATGCCATAGAAGCCACCCTCCAAAGCAGCCATTTTCTCCTGGGAAACTGCTCTTGTTCATCCGGAGATTAATTATTACAGCAGAAAATCCCCAGGCACCACCTGGCGGTTGGCAACCCTCCCAGCAGGGGAATTTGGACAGTGCTTGGAGCAAGGAACCTCACAGCTCTTGATCCTCCAGTGACTCTAATGCAGACCTTTGCTGAATGGGGGGAGGGGAGTGGGCTATATATTTACCATCTGCCATCGTGATATTGTGTTTTAATTACGTTTTAATGGGTTCTTAAGGGATTTTACTGTACTCATGAATCCTTGTAAACCGCTGCGAAACATTTGAGAGCAGCGGTATATAAATATAAATAAACAAACAAAATAAATGTTTAGTTTTCTTTGGGTTTTTTTTGGTTGTTGCTGTTTGTTTTGTATTATCCTTCGTCAACCGGTCTCATGACCAATCTGCTTTCCCTGTTTTCCCCCCCTAAACAATAGCCTTGCCACGGCAACTCCTGGGGTTCTTTTCATAATTACCTTGATCCCACCATGCTTTTCCTGCTGCCCCCTCCCCATTTAATGAGACATACATTTAAAAGCATGATCTAATCTCGCCTTGATTGCCGTTGCATTGTGCTCAAGGTAATTACCATTCATTTGGCTTTGGAGGCTGTGCATGAATTTTCCACATGAGATTCCTTAATTTGTACATATTTTATTGCTATGAAATACACATATTGGCAAGTTGCCTAAACGGCAGCGAAGGCCTTTTGAATTCCCATCCTGGTGTGATAAAAGCAAATTAAGTGCCAGTGCAGAGACTTAAGCGACCGAGCCCTTTGCAAAGCTGTTTTATGAGCTCCACTAAATCACCCCAGTGCAACATCCATCACACACAGGTGAGAACGGAGTCGTTTGGTCCTCTTTTTAAAAGCCTTTCCTAAAGGGAAGGACGAAAACAGCAGTCCGAGCTAGAATTAATTGACTGGGCAGATCAATCCGCGAACATTTAACCTAGTGATGCTCAACAACAGCATGCGCGAGAATCGAATTTCTCCATCGCATCGTGCCAATTTTTGTCCCCACCGTTCATCATTGCAGCTGGGTATCTGGCAACATTTGTCGCCCACAGGAACATAAAAGAAGCCGTGTTGGATCAGGCCAACAGCCCGTCCAGTCCAACGCTCTGTGTCACACAGTGGTCAAAACCCAGGTGCTGTCAGGTGGTCCACCAGTGGGCCCAGAAATCCAGAAGCCCTCCCACAATGGACCCCCAAGCATCAAGAATACAGGGCATCACTGCCCCGAACTTTAGAATATAAGAGAAGCCATGTTGGATTTGGGCAACGACCCATCCAGTCCAACACTGTGTCACACAATGGCCAAAACCTAGGTGCCATCAAGAGGTCCACCATCAGGACCAGAACTCCCTCCCAGCACCAGGACTACAGAGCATCATTGTCCCAGACCTAAGAAGAGCCATTCTGAATCAGGCCAGCGGGGCCAGAACAAGAGAAGCCTTCCCATTGTCCCCCACTCCCCGAGGCACCAAGCATACCAAGTATTACAGCCCCACACAGAGTGTTCCAAAAAGACGGAGTGTTCCCCTTTGAAAGTCTGCAGAGACGGCGCCATGATGTTCTATAGCCTGATCTTGTCAGATCTTGGAAGCCAAGCATGGTCAGTACTTGGACGGGAGACGGCCAAGCAAGATTCTGCAGAAGAAGACGATGGCTAATCACTTCTGCTTCTCACTTGCCTCGAAAGTCCCTTGCTAGGGTTGTCCTAAGTCAGCTGTGAGTGGCCAGTGCTAATATACATTTGGACCCTTGTAGGCAACTACTGCTAAGGAATGCTCCAAATTTATTAGATTGATGGCAAAAGCACGCACTCCCTTAGACGGAGGAGGGCCTCCAACATCTAAATCTATTTATTCAGGAAATGCGCGTGCTTCTTTTCAAACCGGGCCAAGGTGGCTCACAACAAAACGCCGACAAAACAAAACCTATCAGCCCAACAAACCGCGTCAGTGAAAGGAATCACACCCTCAAAGGCGTGAATTAAACAGCCAGCCCAGGAGAATAAACACACGCTCTTATAAATGTCTCAAAAGAAAATGTGATGGGTAAATACTAAGAAATATATTGCAAGGAGTACCTAGTCCCAGGGCAATGCATCACAATACTAGCTATTTGCAACACATCACGAGAACCACAGTTCAGTTCACTCAAGAGACCGAGAGAAGACGCACCTGAAAGGATTTGCTATCCAGCTAGGAACTCGAGAACTTTGAGAATCCAAGTATTTATTTATTTACAACCCTTTCGTCCCACATTTAGCAAAAATTGATGAGACACATCCACGGACTCATTCTCAACCCTGATCGCCAACACTTGACGTTTGCGGGTGGCTGAAATGGCGTTCCAAGCAACTCAACTTGGAAAAGGCTCCCTCTGACCCCTCCCAAATAAACCCACTGGGAAGAAGTTGTCCCTGTCATTTTCCAGAAAGCCATGACACTGTACAACAAAAGTTGTTTTTTATACCCCACTTTTCTCTACCCGAAAGAATCTCAAAGAGTCTTAGAATCACCTTCCTTCTTTCTCCCCTCAACATTTTCGCTATGGACGTTCATAAAGAGGAGATAAAGTCCCCTGGTAACACTCCAAAGATTGATGGAATTTAGGGAAGTCCGGGGGGGTTGTGAAAGAGGATGAATGAAAGTATTTTGCCATCGAGAGTGAGGGTGGGAAGTTTTGTTCCCACTCTGATATGCTGTTTCTCTCTCACCTCTACAAATCTTGCCCTTCCCCATTGCTTCCTCCTATGCCATAATTTTAGACTGTAAATCCCTCAATTCAGGGACTGTTGTCTTGAACATTCGAAAGTGTCTTGAACATTTGAACATTAATAAATTATAATAATTGGCTTCTTGGTGTTAGGATAGCACCAGACTCTAGATGATCCCTGACTGGCTGGACCATATGGCCAATAAAAAGAAGGATCTATATATTTTTAAAAAGCAGAGACCAATGGGAAAAGCCAACAGGGCCAAAATGATATACTGGGGAAGATACAGTTGAGGAAGTCTTTCAGGAACATTGTGGGGCCCTCAAAAATGTTTGCCCAGAAAATTTCAGCTGTGCTCCAAGTGTGACAGCTTCAAATTCCATGTTACATAAATGGGTCTTCCCATCCACCAAGAATGCCCCAGGGAGAGGCTGTGGCTCAGTGGGAAAGCTTCTGCTTTGCATGCAGAAGGTCCCAGCATCTCCAGCATCTCCAGTCTACTTGTGACACTGGGGAGACCCTACCACTCTGAGTAGGCAGTACTGACCTTGACGGACCATTTGCCTGATTCGGTATAAGGCAGTTTCATATGTACGTGAAAATCAGGGTTCCCCAGCACTTTGAGCTTGTGGGCTCATCTAGAATTCTGCCATGGTATACACAGCAACAAAATGGTGGCCACATAATGGCTGTTGCAGGAGGCAGAATTCTGCCATGGCATAGTACTCACAGCAACAAAATGGCGGCCACAAAATGGCAGCCACAAAATGGCTGTCGCAGGAGGCGGAGCCAGTCACAAAAGGATCGTCTCAGCCTAATTTCAGTAACACAGTGCAGATCCTTGTGCTATGGGGGTGACAGCTGTCATAGCAACATTGGGAGAAAAATCTGCACAGCCAATCAACTCTCCAATAGTCAATCAGAAGCTTTACTGGGCAAAACCCCTATCTGGTCTTCCCCCACTTCCTAAAACATAGGACAGGCATCAGCAGACCGCATAGCACCTATCGGCACCCGTGGGGGACCCTGGTGTAGAGCATTATAATGCAAGCCACCCTAAAGTCCCTTTTCCTCAGGCAGATTAAAAGTGGCAGAAAAGTCCTCAGCTGTGGGAGGGGGAATGCCAAGGAGTTTCCAAGGGTAAGTCTCATTTCGCTGTTAATGCACTCGCTGCACGACAAGCCCGGAATCTGCGTAATTTTTAATTTAACGCAGCTTTCCCCTTATTGCCGAACAGAAAGCAGAATTGATTTTGCCCACTTCAGGCTTAATATGTGAACGCCCTGACTGACGGGAGAGGGGGGGAGGGACACCCTAAAGGGTAATAAAGCTGCCAAATGTTTTGTTAAAACAGCCATTCAGCTCGAATTGAATCTCCTGAAGAACTAGACCAACAATAGCCCTTGGTAATGTATTCTGCATTAATTACAGAGTTGACAAGAAAATTGCCCTTCAAATCAACATCATTTTCTAAAAAGAGTGGGGGGAAAGAGAAACGTTGCATGCGATCGCTCTGCTATTAGCATTTGACTGTTTTGTTCCATTCTGCCATGTGGATTCCCCCTCCCTTCCCCTCCCCTCCCCTCCCCTCCTCTTTTTTTTCCTTTTTTTTACAAACCTCTCTCAGCCATGTTAAACTATCAAAGCGAGTCTGCTGATGGAATTGAATTCAAACGAGATGCAACTATTAACATTTAAATGCATGATTAAGATGCCCTGTGCAGAATGCAAAACAATATGGTTTTTGCAAGGCGGCTTGATCAGGCCAGCGGGCCGGAAGTCCTGCGTCCTGCTGCTGCAACACACCAAGAGCCGTATCCTAGCCATGGCCTTCTGCATTGGGTTGTGAGAGCCATTTTTGTTGGGGGAGGGGGGCTCAAAAATCAGCTAATGTTGACGTTCGCTTTGAAAAATCACACATTTGACACAGCCAAAGAAATGCCCCCTCCCAACTCTTTACCATGGCTAACATTGTCAGCATTTTGACATGCATTTGTGCGTGTGCAAGCAACACACACACACACACATGGGTTTGATACCATTGTCCTTTTCCTTTGCTTACACAATCCTTAGTCCTAGCTAACAGTATTGCCATTCATTCAGATTGGCTCTGGGACTCACATGGTTTTGTTAATCATAGGTGCTTATGGAATTTCCTCACTGTGGTCATCCCCATCTCTTCTGACATTGCCCTTTTTATCCACTAGGCTCTGCCCATGCTGATCAAGCCCATCACCAACCTGTCTCTTGCTGTTCTCTTAACTCTTGCCTTGCCTTGCTCAACTCCAGCTGGGTCTGCATAGAAGAAGAAGAAGAAGAAGAAGAAGAAGAAGAAGAAGAAGAAGAAGAAGAAGAAGAAGAAGAAGAAGAAGAAGAAGAAGAAGAAAAGTTGGTTCTTATATGCCGCTTTTCCCTACCCGAAGGAGACTCAAAGCGGCTTACATTCGCCTTCCCTTTCCTCTCCCCACAACAGACACCCTGTGGGGTGGGTGAGGCTGAGAGAGCGCTGATATCACTGCTCGGTCAGAGCAGTTTTATCAGCGCCGTGAGGAGCCCAAGGTCACCCAGCTGGCTGCATGTGGGGGAGTGCAGAATCGAACCCGGCATGCCAAATTAGAAGTCCGCACTCCTAACCACTACACCAAACTGGCAGAGCTGCCACTGTCTTCTTATCATGAGGTGCCCACCCTGTCTTGGAGGTCATATTGCCTTTTGCCCAGAAAGTGGAGCCTCCTTTGGCCTCCATGGACACTTTGGTGCACACCCACCTCCATTTCTTCCTGGATTTTCATGTTATGAATTATGCACTTCCATCACTGAAAAGACCCTACTGTGTATTAACACCCACCATACTTCAGGATGCCCACAAAACAAGGTCTCAGGTGATAACCCAAGGTGGTGAAACTTCTCTCCTGAGCCCAGAGCAATTTAAACCAGGGGTAGTCAACCTGTGGTCCTCCAGATGTCCATGGACTACAATAGTCCATGGACATCTGGAGGACCACAGGTTGACTACCCCTGATTTAAATGACAAAAACAGCACCTTGATCTTGACCTGGAGTTGCATAACTGGAGTAATAATGATTCATATAGCTTATGCCTGCTACTTGATTGGCAGCTACATTTTGCACCAGCTACATATGGAGTGATGGGATGACCCCGAAGGCATGTGTGTGATTAAATCCTTTCCTGTTGAACCAATAGCACAGTTGGCAAACAGCACTCCTACCCATTGCTACCACTTGCACATCCAGATTCTGAAGCATTCCAAAGTTATCAGTTTCCAGGGGGCAGTGCAGCAAGAAACTAGGGAAGACAGCCTAGAGAATCCCTTGGAAGTTACATCACATCCTTTCCTGGAAGGAACATTTATCCTCAACATCTCCTGGCATTTGTTCCAGCAGCGATAGGAACCCCACCTGAGGTACGTGGAGGTTAGGCAATAATTCCTAGGCAAGAATTCTTCCAGAATTACAACCGACCACCAGACTATAGGGATTAGTACCCCAGGAGAAAATGGCAGCTTTGGAGGGTGGACTCTTTGATGTGCCATAGACTCTAGGAGAAACTGAGGCTCCTCCTCCTGGAAATCTCCCGGAATTGCCGAACCATAGCTGGCAACTTTAGCCACTTTCCTACCAATACTCTGTACTGGCCTGAACGGCCGCTTCAGCAGCCAAAGCACACAAGCCTACTCCACAGTGTCTCTCTAGGAATTTCCCCATGTCTCTATCATCTTTATGACAGAGGTGGGGAAAATTCCTACAGCTGCATCCGGAAGTGACATCACAGCTTCCCCAAACTCCACCCTCTTCAGGCAGTGCCCTCAAAATTTCCTGGCTACTCTAAGAGTGGGGTTTTGTTCGACCTCTGAGAGAGGGCAGAGTGACAGCTTAGGCCTGTAGCAAGGAAATATTTCTTACACAGAAATGTTTGTTTGTGTGGTCCACCCAGATACTGGTTCAACACCCTATGTGTGTGTGTGGGGGGGGGGGAGAGCTGTATCCGTAATGCTCCAGGCTGGAGAGCCAGTTTGGTGTAATGGTTAAGAGTGCGGGCTTCTAATCTGGCATGCCGGATTCGATTCTGCACTCCCCCACATGCAGCCAGCTGGGTGACATTGGGCTTGCCACAGTACTGATAGAGCTGTTCTGACCGAGCAGGAATATCAAGGCTCTCTCAGCCTCACCTCCCTCACATGGTATCTGTGGTGGGGAGAGGAAGGGAATGTGATTGTAAGCCGCTTTGAGACTCCTTCGGGGAGAGAAAAGTGGCATATAAGAACCAACTCTTCTTCTTCTTCAGTAATATCGGGGCTCTCTCAGCCTCACCCACCTCACAGGGTGTTTGTTGTGGGGAGAGGAAAGGGAAGGCAACTATAAGCCGCCTTGAGCCTGCTTCGGGTAGAGAAAAGCGGCATATAAGAACCAACTCTTCTCCTTCTTCTTCTTCTTCTTCTTCTTCTTCTTCTTCTTCTTCTTCTTCTTCTTCTTCTTCTTCTTCTCCCAATGCCTGACTCCTCGTTTTTCTGTTAGTTGTGCTTGAAACGGCACTAGAGCACACCCATTACACTCATGCCAAGGGTTATTGCCAGCATTTCTGATCCTGCAAATTAAAAGCTTATTAAAAAGGGACAGAATGAAAGAGATACTTCAGAAGCTATATTCTCATGGCAATGTTCTAAACGGTGAAAGCAGCCCGGCTCTTCTTTTTACAAGGCAAGCCCCATAAAAATTAACGGCTCAGATCATAATAATTCCAAGTGTTTCTCTTTCGTATGCAACTAATTTTTTGGTGTGTTCCCATTTGCTGCTTCAACACAGACCCATTGGGGGGTGGTAATAAAGCCTCATCTATCCACTCTGGACACAAGGAAAATAAGTACGTGGTTATGGGATGTGTTGACAGCAGGATTTGTAGGGCTAATTTGTTCGCAGAGCAGGAACCGCACTCAAAGCTAAAAGCTCATCAAATATCTCTTACCACAATAGCCTTGTGCCGGCTGCATAGTTTCAGCATCTCACAAATCAATGAGAAAAGGAAAAAGAAAACAATCCAGTTTATTAGATTTGTATCCCAGACTTCTAAGGAAGTCAGAGCAGAAGAAATTTATGCTTTCGGCAATCCAGTGGAGCAGGTCAAGCTGAAATACGGTTTCAACTTGTATAAGACTCCCCGATAGAGTTCCTAATACCACCTTGGAAATACCCGGAAGATTTGAAGGGCAGCACTTGAGAATGGTAGAAGAAGAAGAGTTCTTTTTTTATCCCCCGTTTTTCTCTACCAGAAGGAGTCTCGAAATGGATTACAATCACCTTCCCTTCCTCTTTCCACCACAGGCACCCTCAAGGTAGCTGGGGCTGAGAGAGCTCTGATATTACTGCTCTGTGAGAACAGCACTATCAGAGCTGTGATGAGGCCAAGATCAACCAGCTGGCTGCATTTGGAGGATCGGGAAATCAAACTGGGCTTGCCAGATTAGAAGCAGCCACTCTTAACCACCACAACATGCTGGATGGTGTGATATAACTCCCAAGAGATGTTCCTGGCTGCCTCCCCAGTCTCGGTGGTCTTTACCATAGAGACCAGGAAAGATTCCTAGAAGGTCACTATGTGAAGGCTATTTTTGTCTGCTACTCCTCAGTTTCTCAGGGAAGGGGAATTGAGGCAGGGGCCAGGCAACTGTCCCATCAAGAAATGACCCCACAGTTATGGGGACTACCGCTGTTTATGCTCAGCACAGCACCAAAATATACTGGAAAAGAAGGAAAAGAAATTAAGTTTAGGATCCGATCAGGTCATATTCTAGACCAGGGATTCCCTACCAGGGGTCCATGGACCCTTGAGGGTCTGTGGGAGCTCCAGAGGGGGTCCATGGCCTTTCCCCTCCTGCATAAATTGACTTGGTCACAAGCTAGGGAATTGGCTGCCTCTATCTTGGGGGCTTGCTGGGTGGGCTGTGAGCATAAAAATCAAAATGAAGCAATTAGTTGTGGCATGATATGGGGGTCTGGGCTGTCTTCTCAACTCCTGACCTTCTTTCCAGCCTACATGAGGCAAAGCCACCATAGTAGTATTAAAGGAAGGGCAATGGGTATGGTTGGTTATCCTACTTCCAAGGGGCGTGGCAGGGAGGCGTGGCCAGCTCACATCACTTCCAGGGGTCCTTGAAGCCTGAAAATATATTTTAGGGGCTCCTCCATGATCAGAAGGTTGAAAAAGGCTGTTCTAGACAATCCAAAACTCAGTCCAAATTATTCTTGGGTGAGCAGAGCAGAGACATAACCTCTGATGTCTAGAGGCTGTCCCATTTTGGAGTTCTAATAATATTTATTAATTAAAATGTTTGAATCTTGCTTTTTTCCCCTGGTGGGACCCAAATATGACTCACAACAGAAGGGGGGGAAAGCATACCATTTAAAAAACAAAAACAGAAAACAAACAGCCAACGATATTTTAAGCTTATCCAGAATTGAACAGCTGGCTCATGCAAGGGCACCAGCTAAAATTCAAAAGCTTGAGGGGTTGCGCCTCTGGCTGCAGCCAAACATTTCAGCCGCACTGAATGAGATCAAGCAGTTGTTCAGTGAGAAGACGCAAGCCAAGATGTTTCTTCCCCTCCTGGCCCTCTCTGCTACTGCTATAGTTCCTGCTATTGCGATTATACTTAAGGCTAACCATGTGTCAAAGAGCCTCTTGTGGCGCAGGGTGGTAAGGCAGCAGGCATGCAGTCTGAAGCTCTGCCCATGAGGCTGGGAGTTCGATCCCAGCAGCCAGCTCAAGGTTGACTCAGCCTTCCATCCTTCTGAGGTCGGTAAAATGAGTACCCAGCTTGCTGGGGGGTAAACGGTAATGACTGGGGAAGGCACTGGCAAACCACCCCGTATTGAGTCTGCCATGAAAACGCTAGAGGGCGCCACCCCAAGGGTCAGACATGACTCGGTGCTTGCACAGGGGATACCTTTACCTTTAACCATGTGTCAAACATATCTCTGGTAATCACTTTCAAGGCCATACACAGACTAGGCCCTGACTACCTGAGAAACTGCCTCTCTACCTATGCCCCACAGAGAGCACTCCACTCCACTAAGCCCCGGCCCCAGGGAAGCTCATCTGACCTTGACCGGAGCCTGGGCTTTCTCTGGTCTGGCCCCCACCTGGTGCAATGAGCTCCCAGACAACATCAGGGCCCTGCCGGAGCTAAAACAATTCCACAGGGCCGGCAAAAGGGAGTTTTTCCACCAGGCTTTCATTCAGGGCAAGTAAATCTACCACTGACTAGAGCCAAGAGGTCTCTCCCATGATCAACTGCACCCGGAGAAGAGGAACCGAATCCACAGTAGAGTAAAGCTGAATCCCAGTGTCGATTGTTTAACTGGACCGGCGAAACCAAGATGTTCTCTACTCTACTGGCTTATGAAAGTTGAGACAAGTAGTTCTTACTGTTAAAAATGTTACACATCCAAATCAAGATGTTTTTTCCACTGTATTATGTACCTGTATTATGAAAGTTCCAACGTGAACCGCCCTGAGCCGCAAGGAAGGGCGGTATATAAGCATAATATAATAAAATAAATATATCTGTCTCGAAAGCTTATATGAGACAGCCAAGACTGGGGGAGACGAAGGTGATGTTTGAAGCCAAAAGACCCCAAAGTGAGAAGTGGTGTTTGGTTTTATTTACTTGTTTAATCGTTTCTAGCCTGCCGTTACCCATCCTCGAGCGGACATTGAAAGCCATAAAAATAGCATAAAATATTTAATCGCAACAGCATAATAAAAATATTTGCTGCAACGGAATGCCATAAAATGGCAAGCAACGCTCTGTGATGAATGAGAACAATAAGATTTTAGTAATAAAACATCGACAGCAGTGAAGGCTTGAAGCGAGCCACAAGAGCTTGTGGAGAGCTGGTAGAGAAGACCACAGGTCCCTCTTCAAGGCATGATACTGGCAAGCCTTGGCCCACCAAAATTGGAGCCCAGCAATATCTTAAAGACTTAAAGATCAGTACAATATCCCAGCCTTTTCCAGCCTTTTGACTATGGAGGCATTCCTGAAATGCTTCAAGTACCCCTAAGCCTTCCAAAAAAGCCATTTCGCCAGGGGAATTGTCTCATCTGGAGTCCAGTTGTAAATCTGGGAGACCTCCAGCCACCACTTGGAGCTTGGCAATCCTATCAGATACACATGATAACTAGTCTAACCAGTCTGAGACTTGTACTTGGTAGGGGATTTGCTGGCAGGGACATGGTGAGGGGTTATGTCATAAATGTGATGGCATCTCTTCTAGGGAAACTACAGAAGAGACCACGGTAGTCTTAGGAATCACCAGAAACTCTATAGTGAACCCTTATGAGCATGCAGCTGTTCCCATAGCTATCACTGTTGTTCCTGGGGGGTTCCCAGAAGTGACATTATCACATCTGCAAAGCTAGTGAGTTTTGAGGTTTGTTTGTTTTTCCATTTCCCCAACCCATCACAGCTTGGAGGAGCAGCAGACAACAGGAGTTCTAGGCTTTTTTTCAGAAAGAGCAGCTCTGTCTGTGCTTTAGTAGAAGAAAGGAATTGACTCCATTGGGCTATCTGCTGTTGTGTGGAATTTAGTCCGCCTGCAGCCTAGCCACAGAGGCTTGCAATATGCTGCTTTTGTAACTACTCTTTGAGCTTTTGTACTCTGCTTCATTAAGGAGACTAAAGCAGATGGCTGTGATATTCTTTCCAATTTTTATTGCACTTTTAAAACAAGAAAAAAAGAAAAAGCAATAGATGACAATACAATATGAATGTTGTTCTCAATCCATGAAAATAATATGTTAAATAAAAAATAAAGCTAAAATACACTTTTCTACAACAATCAGAACTTATTACATATTGCTTTTTTCATATTCCAGAAAGCAATTCCAACATACAAAAAATTATCAGGGGATTCTCTGTGTAATAAACTAGTTAACTTTTGTTCAACCATAGATCCATGGCAGGTCTTGTTGCTCAACTATTAGATATTTTGTAAATAATATTTCCCAGTAAAGATTCTCTCTTTTAAACCTCAAAGCACTTCGAGTCTGGATCTGTGCCTCATCCACAAAGTTAATTAATAACTGCATACTTTCAAAATGCTCTGTTGCTCTGAAGCTCTATTTCTCTGGAGGGACTCAGGACCAAGCCAAGTCCAAAATTTCCAACACTGTTTTAGAATGTCCACAAAAATGGCTGCTACAATTTATCTTCAGTTACACAGTGTAGATCCGTGTCCCATGGTGAGAGTTGTTGTCAAAGAAACTTTTCCCCCATATTCTACACAACCAATCAAACCTCTACTGGCCAATCAGAAGCCTTGCTGGGCAAAAATTCCATCTGACCTCACCCACTTCCTAAAAATATTAGCAGGTGCCTCAGAGGCACCATTTTTGGATCCTCTGCTTTAGAAGAAAAGCAAGAACCCCATCTTTGTGAAGCAAGGGACATGTTAACTGTCCAAAATGTCTCCAGCATATTATGTGATGTTCTGTATTGATTTCCCATTTGTTCCCATTTAGAATTACCTGCTTGAGTCAGCTGCCAAATGTACCTGCTTGGTAATGTGTCCAAATTTATTAATGGCCCCGTTTTAATAATATTTTCATTGGAAATTTAATTTCATTGACACATTAGCCCTGTATTACTTATTCAAATACAAAGTTTTACAGCTCTATTAGCAATAATTCATTATCGCTCCCTCCTGGTTTGAGGAAGGGATCAGTACACTTGGAGTGCATCCAGACGTTTTAATTGAAGCTACTCAGGAAACCTCCCCATAGTTTAGATCATTTGCACACACAGATTTGGAGATGATTAACAAAACTTATGGAAAGCCTCTACTCTCAAGAGCCAAAGTGCAGTCTTACCTGGAGTTACGTGGAAAACAGCCAACTGGTAATAGCAACACGGAAGTCCAAAGGTGCGGTCAAGGATTAATTGGTCATCTTAGTTGCCTTCTCCTGTGCTTTAGCCAGCTCATGTGAACCTACATGAAGCTGCTTTATACTCTATCACAGGGGTAGTCAACCTGTGGTCCTCCAGATGTCCATGGACTACAATTCTCATGAGCCCCTGTCAGCGTCTGCTGGCAGGGGCTCATGGGAATTGTAGTCCATGGACATCTGGAGGACCACAGATTGACTACCCCTGCTCTATCAGACCATGGGATGGGTGGACAGATGAGCAGGAGGGCAGACGGTTAGACAGATGGATGGACAGATAGATAGACGATGGATGGATGGATGGATGGATGGATGGATGGATGGATGGATGGATGGATGGATGGATGGATGGATGGATGGATGGATGGACTGGTGGGTGGGTGGGTGGGTGGGAGGGTGGGAGGGTGGGAGGGTGGGTGGGAGGGAAATTATACAGTCAAAGACCAGCAAGTCATAAGATCCAACAATCAAAGATTTAAATTACAGTGTTAGAAAAATATATAACAAACTCTAGTATAAAGCCCATAGAATCATCAGGTCAGTTTAAAATGATATAATATTTATCTTAGCCCTGGATTCACTATAACAAGCATTGCTACTGGCACTGTAAATTGCGGGTTTCCATCTTCCAGTAACTACCTGGGTATTTTCCAGGCTTGAGTGACGATTGTCCAGGAGAGGGGCAATTCTCTTAATGCAAACCTCAGAAAAAAAATGGGCAGCAAAGGAGGACGTGATCTACACTTTCAACCTCCCCTGATCCTCAAGGGCAGAACCATCCCTCAATCGGGACTACGTAAATAGCTTTATATCAGAATTAAACACATTTGTGGAGGAGAGGTCTGAGATAGCCGAACAGAACTTCGAAGTACAGAAGCAATTTATTTCTGAGTGCTTAGGATCGATGTATCATGGCTTTGGGTCAGGAGTTAAAATACATATTTAAAATGATTTCACAGAGACTTGAGGACTTGGAGCTGCAGTTTCTAAGCTCAGTTCCTTGCAGCCCTTGTTCTCCTAGATTTTTGGGGTATCTCCTTAGCTTATAAAGTTCTGCTCATCTATCTTTACTCCTTGGAATCCTTTCAAGCTCGTGGGAATTGTAGTCCATGGACATCTGGAGGACCATAGGTTGACTACCCCTGCTCTATCAGACCATGGGATGGGTGGACGGATAAGCAGGAGGGCGGACGGTTAGACAGACGGATGGACTGGCAAGATTAAATGTCTTTCCTTAGCGCGTGATTCGTGTCAGGTTCTGTCAAATTCCAGTAGCGCAGAAACATTCCTTGCATGGTTGTGTTGTTCCCGATACCCTTTCTCATATTATTTTGTCCTGCCTTGTCTTTTCTGGTCAGCATAGCCTAATTTAGGATTATATAGTTAAATTACATTTGACCTATAGGAGTGTATTACCAATTGGCAGGGCCACGTTCAGCTAGAAGGATCACGTTCTACTGTCCAAAGTTACCAACATCCTCTGTTCAGTGTTAAGATTTAACACTCTTTCCATGTTAAAATCGTAAATTGTGCATTGGTGTTAATTTGTATATTTTCTCTGCTTGTGCACTTGAGATGTGTCCATCGGTATGCATTTGAGGGTTATTTTTAATGCCATTAAAGGTAATGTGTATCTGAGTGCTAGTGGCAAACCAGAGGGGTGAGCAGCTGCCTTTGTGCGTCACCTGTGGGCTCCCCAGAAGCAACAGGTTGGCCACTGTGGGAAACAGGTTGCTGGACTACATTGACCTTCAGCCTGATGCATCAGGGCTTGTTCTTGGCTTAGCCTATGGCTCCTCTTCCAGGGCTTAAGGCTTTTCTTCTCCGCATCATTTCTTCCCACCGCCACGCTTGCAGGCATTCTGCAAACGCCGCTCAAAATGCTGATCACAAGGTAAAAACTGCCCGCTTTGCTATTATTTTTCTTTCCAAATTGGTCTCTGGAGTGGGGAAAGGAGGGGAGAGCAAAAACCTGCAAGCCACAGTCAATCCAGTACGCCAGCAACATCACTGATTAAGTTTTGTTATGGGGAAGGGGGGGGGAAGCCATGGTTTTCAAAGATGCACGAGGCTCCCCCTTCCTCTCCTTACCTCCTTGGCTGATTCTCCCTGAAGACACTTCCTCCCTAGGGCAGAAATTAAGTGCAAGCCGTGCTCAGGGGACTGGAATCAGCCTTAATTTCTCAAGACCTCATCAATCTTTCCTCCTCCTAGCTAGAGACAGGCAAAGGTTCCCTTATTTTGTTTCTACATATACTTCTTTCTAAAGTTATCAGGAGGAAAGGGGGCCTGGTACAGCCCCATCTTTGCTTCTCACTTGCTTGGAAAGCTCCTTGCTGGGGTTGCTATGAGGCAGCTCTACAGGTGCAGAGACCCATCCATGGCTATGAACCACAAGGTATAGATGGAACACTGTCTGGGGTGGTGATGCTATGTATTCTTGGACCATTTCTACATGACGAATCTGCCCCTGGACAGCGTTCAAATGTTGGCGGCTTTTAGAGGCCTCTCCACATGAAAGGCATGGAATCAGATAATCAAAGGTTCAATTCACACAAAGTAGAAACAAATTTGAAACACGGATGGGGAAGACCACTGAATGGGCTCTATCCCATTTTTCTTCCCATGTAAGGAGTCTCAAGACGCACTGACACTGTGTCAAAGTGCCACTTGTCCAACAACAGCTAGAATTAAAAACCCCAAGAATTTATATCAAGGAATGAGCCCATTGCTCCCAGAAGGAACAGGCAGCCCTAGTGACCTGTTCAGTATCCTTCAGCAGACCAAAGATATTTATTTTTAAAAATTCAGTTCCAGAGACTTGATAGCATAGGAACTGCACTGGAATTCATAGCAATTGCCTCCCAGACCCTAGAGAGGTAGTCAGAATTGACAGTAGTGAACTTGAAAGACCAGTGGTTTGCCTTAGTATCCTGCACATCAGTGTTGCCAGCCAATGACGAGAGCCAGCAGGAGATAATGAACAAGACATATGCGGGTACCTTCAGCATGAAAGTGTGACATCACTTCCAGAAAACCATAGATGTGATGTCACACCACTCTAGGAATTGCTAGGTTTTACCACGGAGTTTCCAGTAATTCCTAGAGAGCTATAACTTCTGGGTTTTCCCCAGAAGACATCACGCTGTTGCAATGGCTGCCATTTTTTAATTAAATATTTCCCCTGCCAGGTGATAGAGTGGTGGCAGGAAGTTGTGTTGCTGGTGGGAGATCTCCTACCATAACAGATACACATAATGCATATTGACATTATGCCAGCTTGTGAAAATGGGGGTGGGGGGGTCTATGCACATAGGTTCCCTTCCCATAATCAAGAATGCTGCCTTTCCAAAAGCCTATTTATATGACATCCCTACATGTGTACACTTTGTGCTCACAAGTCAGAGCATTCCTTGGTGAGCAGAGTTGGGGCCTGCCTCCCCTCTACAGAAGTTGATATCCATATGCAAAGTGCCCCTGGCAGAGAGCTAATACTAATAGATGATGTTCTGCTGGGGACAATCACTCTTTACACTTGCTACAGTTTTGCCATTCCAGCCTCACATCACCGCAGAGCATGCTACCTGCAATTCTCTCAATAACACATTGGCACCACTTTGTGTGAACGCACAACCCATGTGCTTTCTAGTTTCCATCGCAGAAGCCCATCTCTGCAAGTAATCTGGGTTTCCCATTCCACGGCATTGAAAGTGGAGAAGATGGGGCTGGTATTGTCCTCTCAAAATGGCCACCACGCATATCAAGGTGATAACAAGCAGTAAAAGCTCCCTTTCCCGGCGGGTGGACTGCCAAAACTGCCACAAGAAGGATAATTTGTCAGGCACGTTCACGAGGGCAGGAAAAGAGAAGCCGAAACAAATCAAAGTCCACTTCATTCTTCCCAGTGTCGGGATGGCTATCAACGTGACAGAAATACCAGCGTGGGTCTGACAACAAGCACCAGGTCTATTGGAAAAGCAATTGGGATTTGTCTGAATAAGACATTTATCCTTCAAAAGGCAAAGGAAGGGAACGCCGGCGTGCTAAAGCTGAGCAGATCAATTCTACTTAACCCCTGAACTATCAATCCTTATTACATCTTCACCAGCTCCAAAGGTGTAAAAACCATCTGAACCATAATGCTGATGAGGGAAAGACATGCAGTCGGGTGGAGGAGGGGAAGGAGGAACGTGGTAATTAGGGCAGAAAAGAGGAAGTCCCCTTTTTGTACAGAGACCATGTTGAGCATTCAGCCAGGGGGACACTTCCACCACTATTACTGAGGGGGTCTATGTGTGTGTGTAAAGTGTTGTCAGGTCACAGCTGACTTACAACAACCCTGTAGGGCAGCCTTTCTCAACTTTTGGGTCTTTTGGGGGGCTTTTTGAATGCCTGGGCTATTCCTTAAGCAGACAGTATGACAACCCTTTGCCTGCAGGTGACCTGATTTTGCTCTTTCATAACCAGCCAAGCCATATAAGGTGGGGGGGGACATCGCTCAAGACCCCGAGCCTGAATTTGAGCCATATCACATTCCAGTCACATCAAGGCAATCAGCTTCATGCAACGGAGAAGCTAACTGCTGATGAATGAGATGCAAATTCATTTTTGCACTGCAGCCAATTACTTCTGGGTTCTTCCATTTAGGTTTTTGTTTTGTTTTTTGGTTGAAAGGCTGAATTGCTGGGGAAGGGGGGAACTCTCCCTTTTATAATAAATCCCTGTGATTTTCCTTTTTCACAGGGCTGGGGAGAGTGCTTTACAGACAGGAAGGAATTTGGGAGAAGGGCAAGAAGAGAGAGGGTGTCCTAGGGTAGAAACATGCAAACCTCGAAGAGAACGTCAGCTGGTGGCAGGCAGGCTCCATCCAGGGACCAGACAAAATGCTGTTCTTGCCCCCATCAATTACGGGCACTCAGCAGCCCCTCCTGTGGCGAACTGCCGGGACCGTCATTATCTGCAGCGGTGACATTTGGAACCTCAGCATCCTTGCTAATTTATTGAGAGTATCTTTATAGGCACAGTGGCAGGACGGTGTGAAAAGAGCTATTCATCAAACCGCTCCCCTCCTACAGCCACCAGCACTGCCGTTGGGGGAATTGCTCAGTCCTTCGGTGGACGGGAACTTAAATGTTCTGTGTTCTGCAGCCAGGCCAAGAAACACGCAGTCCATACATTGTGCGGATGATTCACCCCAATTCCTATTTGAGGCTAGATTACTGAAAGGTGCAGTCCCTGGGGCTGCCCTCGAAGGTAATCCAGAAAACTTGGTTGGTGCAAAATGCAACATGGGTGACCACACCAAACAATATCACCAGGGGTATCTGCAGAGATGGTGAGGGGGCACATCCCCCCCCCATCCTAAATGTACTGATCTGTGTCAGGTGATTGTTGGGTTACTAATCGCCAAATGAGGTCACCCAGCTGGCTGCATGTGGGAATCCAACCTAGTGTGCCAGATTAGAAGTCCGTGCTCCTAACCACTATACCAAGTGGCTTCTTTTCTATCCATAACCACCACCGAGATTTAACTTAAGACTAGATTTGTGGCCTAGGAGTTAGGTGAAGGCAGGGAAGAGGTAGGTCAGCAGCCATTAGAGCAGGATACAGGAAGGGTCTGACGGTGTTACTTGCAGTCCACCATGCTGAACGTGAAGTCATCCCACGGCATGGGGGCCAGCTTGTCAGGGGCCACTGAAGAAGAGCTGGGTTTTCATATTTCGGTTTTACTCCCTGAATGAGTCTCAAAGCGGCTTACCATCACCTTCCCATCTTCTCACCACCACAGACACCCTGGGAGGGAGGGAGGGCTGAGGGAGCTCTGAGAGAACTATTCTGTAAGAACAGCTCTAAGTGAACCAGGACTAACCCAAGGTCATCCAGCCAGCTGCATGTGGAGGAGGAGGGAGGAATCAAACCTGGTTCAGATTAGAGACCACCTCTCTTAACCACTGCACCAAGCTGACTCTGTTAAAAAGGCAGCATGATGACCCCCCAGACTTTTGGCAGAACGTCTTGACTTGCCCACCCACCAATGAGTGGATAATGTTGAGGACTAGCCCAGGTGATGGGGTGTTGTTCAGGGTGCTTCCATTTCTCCCAGCTGATAGTTTGGGCATTGGAATGGATTCCTTTGAGGAGAGGGTACACTCACATGCTGGAACTCCCCCTTAGGGGACTCTCATTAGGGGCCCTGTGGGTGGATTCGCCCCAATTCCTATTTGAGGCTAGATTACTGATTACAGCATCATGCTCAGGCAAGGGTGCTGGCTAGCTGATGGCATCAGGTGATGGAGAGACCATGTGGAGGCTAGTGACCATATGGGTAACCTGCCACTCTTTGGTTATTTCCCAGCTGGGGGAATGGAAAAGGGATCATCAGGTGGCAGGCAGGGGACTTGATGGTGCAGGATCTGATCCCGTGATGCACCATCTTTCTTTCTTTCTTTCTTTCTTTCTTTCTTTCTTTCTTTCTTTCTTTCTTTCTTTCTTTCTTTCTTTCTTTCTTTCTTTCTTTCTTTCTTCCTTCCTTCCTTCCTTCCTTCCTTCCTTCCTTCCTTCCTTCCTTCCTTCATTCATTCATTCATTCATTCATTTATTTATTTGGGGATTCTTATACCGCTCCATCCTGACCAGTTGGTTGTACATAATGCATAAGCTGCGGTCTTATTGCTACCATAAAAGCCTGTTGTGCATTATTATTCTCCCGTCACCTCACCTTCTGTCCCTCCCCTGGGTCATAATCACAGTTTGCCCTATTTTAACTGAGCCTTGAAAGAGGCTCTCTCAAGAATCTCAGCCTAACCTGCCTTGCAGGGTTGTTGTGAGGATAGAACTATGACACCCTGAGTTCCCTGGAAGAAAAGAGGAATTTAAAAAACTCTGTCCAAAGATAAAACAAATGAATAGGGGTAGGGTTTGTTTTTTTTTAAGCAGTTGAACCATGGGGAGGAAGTGTGCATAACCCTTGGTGCCTCACGGGGTCAAAGCCGGCCATCAGCCCCTGAAAAAGACCCGATTGTTTCCAAGGTTAACTTAAGTTTCCTATTGGCTGAAGAGCATAGATGCTTTCTGAAAATAAAGATATTCGCTTTGATTCATGCAGCCATCGATATACGCAACAAACTGAATAGGCATAAAAAATAATTAGCAACATCCAACTAGATATTTATTTCTTCCTAATTGTCTCACAGCTTGTTTCCCTGACAGCGCTGGAACACTGAGTCAATAGCAGTGAGTTATGAAGGAAAACACATTTCTGCCTCAAATGAAGGTGGGTGGGGGACATTCCCTTCCCCCCTCCCACTATGCTCCTCACAGAAAGGACACCCGAGATGTTAGGGCAGGCTTCCTCAACCAGGGTTTTGTGAAACTCTGGGGTTTCTTGAAAGCTCTGGAAGCTTATATATAAATCTTTAAACGTTGATTGGGGAAAAGGGCTGTATATAGTCATGTTGACCATCCCTCCCCTCCCCAAACGGCCAGTGATGGGTCCCATTTCTGGGGTTTCTCAATGGCAAAAAAAGTCAAGAAAGGCTGTGTTAGGCTGCCTGGGACGACGTGGCCAATATGGACCTGATAAAAGAAGACTCCCTAGGGTTTTCAAGGCAAGTGTCTCTGATAATGATATATCGATGACATCATGTTACCAGCAGAAAACAGTGAAGACTTGAAATGACTACTAACAATGGTTAAAGTAGAAAGCGCCAAAGTAGGATTACAACTGGGCATCCAGAAGACCAAAATGATTATTATTGGGAAATAAGATAACTTCAAGGTTGACCATGATGAACGTGAAATTGTTCAAGTTGGCTCCATTATTTACCAAAAAGGCAGGCTGCAACCAAGAAGTCAGGAGACCTGAAGGTGCTGGAAATGATTCATAAGGTTAAGGCCATGTGGCTGGCAACCAAGGTCAAGATAACTCATTTTATGGTGTTTCCCGTTACATTGAAGGGGAGTGAAAGGTAGACAATGAAGAAAACTGGTGAGAAGAAAGGAGATTCATTTGAAGTTTGATGTTGAAGGAGGGTTTTATGGATACAGGGTAGTCAACCTGTGGTCCTCCAGATGTTCACAGGCTACAATTCCCATGAGCCCCTGCCAGCATTTGCTGGCAGGCGCTCATGGGAATTGTAGTCCATGAACATCTGGAGGACCACAGGTTGACTACCCATGCTGTGGACCACCAAAATGACAAATAAATGGATCTAGATCAAGAACTTTAAAAGGTCAACACTGGGGAATTGAACCTAAGCCTATATAGGGTGGAACACAATTTTTAAAATATAGTACGAGTATTTATTAATAAAGTTAAAAACCCAAGGCTTTTAGCATCGCCTCCATAAAATCAATCCATGCATTCCTCCTAATGCCTCCACTGGTCAGATGTGTTTCAGCTTTACTGCCTCTATCAATGGTCAGGCATCAAATAAAACCAGCATGCATGAAATATATAGCAAATGCAATAACTGTTACAGCCAGTTGGCTCCTTTACATAAAAAGATATATTCGGTACACTATGGACCTGGAGTCAATTCTGTGGACCAGAAAACTATTTGAGGCCTCTAATGTTTCAAAAACAGGACAAGCACTTTCAGTGTACTGTAAATGCCTTGTCATCAGGAATCAATCTTCAGCCAGAGGATGCTGCAGGTCAAATCAAGCCTGAACAATCCCTTGAAGCTAAAATGACCAAACTGGGGCTATCGTACTTTGGTCACATTATGAGAAAAGACTCACCAGAGAAGACAATACGGCTAGGAAGAGTTGGAGGCAGAAGGAAAAGAGGAAGGACCAAGATGAGATTAAATGAATCAACCAAGGAATTCACAACCTCCCGTTCATAAGAGCTGAGCAAGGCTCTTAATAATAGGATGTTTTGGAGGTCAGGAAGAGTCTTGATGGCACTTAACACACCCACACCTGTGCTTACAGCCTGCATTTGCCTCTCCCTCCCCCAGCTAGGCTGATTGACCCCAAAAAACCCACTGCTGTATGCTGACGATGAAGCACCAATTCCCCAATAAACCTCAAATAAATGTTACAACACTGGCAATGCCTCACCCGTCTCCGGGTATAATTAAACGCCTGCCTCTTTAAAAGCTAAAATTAAAACCTCCCCATTGCTGGTGACAAGACCCAGAGGCGAATGACAACTCCTGGCCTCTATCTGTCAGGAAGAGCACCAGCCAGAGATTCCATCCACCGGTTAAAACAACCCAGTATTAACCAACCAGGTGCTCTCTGCATCAGAGCGGTGCAATACCACCCCCGTGTGTAGGAAAGTTGCTTAGCAAGGAGACCAGCAACAAGAGAGTTGTGCATTGCCTCTTTCCCTGTAGAACAAAAGGCTCAAAGAGAAGAAGTTCCAAAGTTGCTTTGACGAATCAGACCCGAGTAGATGCCAGCTAGTTCTCCCTCCTTTCCTTTGAACTGTATTTTGCGGATACAGGTTTTAGCTGGCTTTTAACGATCCAAGTCACTTTGAGTCTCATTGATTGGGAGAAAGGAAGGATACGGATATGTTAATTAATCCAAGGCCCTTTGTTAGGACTGCTTCTAAAACTGTCTTGCAGATGTCTATCTGGATTTTATTGTTTGGAACAAGCCCGTCTTCTTGTAGAATCAGCCACATGAGGAATCAACCAATGTTCTTGCTTCTTCGTTTCCCCATTGTAATGTTACATGCTGCACCTCTTGGCTCGTGTCCCTTTTTATCCCTGTCTCTGTTCACCGATCTGCAGGTATGCACCAAGATAATATTACCATTGAGGTGGTCAGTTATATCATTGTAACCGCTATTTGTTTTATGGTGTTTTATCAACGTGCCAGGAGTGCATGGGTACATAAACCACACGTGACACAATATGAACCCTGATGCAGTCATACATGCGATAACATCTAAGTTGTTTTGGGGAGAGATGCAGATGAAAGAGTAACAGGGGGTATGCATTTCTGTTGATTCTCCTGGACTTCTCAGTAGCTCCTGAGACCATGAAGAATGCATGCTGTGGGGTCACACAGGGTTCCATCTTATCCCCTATTTGACATCTACATGAAACTGCTGGGAGGCACCTCACCTTTGGAATCCCCTCCCCCTTGCGACTCACCTGGCACCGACTTTAATTTCTTTTAAGTACCAGATTAAAATGCATCTCTTTACCCAGTCTTTTAATTCAGGCTTTTATCTGATCAATTTCTCAGTGGTCTGCTCGGTTTTATGGACAGATTATTATTTTTGCCTCTGGCCTTATAGACTTCCCATATGCCTGAGCCCAGCTGGAAATTGGTGACTGTCAGCATCAACCTCTCATCTTACAAAATTGAGGAGCAGGAGGGGGAAAGGGGCTTTCCTGGACAAGGGGTGGAAAAATAGCAAGCATGAGCTCTCTGTGGTGTAGAGTTCATCTGGGAGACAAAGGTCTCACCTGAGGGCTGGATCAGGCAGCTATTGGCCATGCAGTTGCCTGGAGAGCTGGTGAAAGCTCTAAGGAAATGGGAAATCTACAGAAAGCTGTTACTTCTTAAGTTTAAGGTGTGTGTCCTATATTTTAACATCTGGTAGGGCATGTTTAATGAGAGGGGCAGAAGGATCTGCACGTTTGCCCACGCTCAATCTGGTGCTGTGCTAAAAGTATGCTTGCAAGCATTTTCTTTTTAATACATACTTTATAACTTTAGATGCTGGTAGTGGTTCTTTGTACCACATAGACCTCCCCATCTCATACACGCTATTGTAAAGAGAAGTACCAGAAAACAGACAGAGGCTGGCAGTCAGCAAGCAGCTATTCCTCCAGGGGCACATCAGGCAGTAAATTGTCCCTGGCGTGGACAAGAACTGGGCAGTGGAAGACACAGAAGCAAGGCCTCTGGATTTAAAATGGAAGCTGGGAGTTCTGACCCTCTCAGTGGGCACTTGTTTATAAATGTCAGTGGTGGCACAAGTTACCAGAGAGAGGGAGAGGGAGAGGGAGAGGGAGAGGGAGAGGGAGAGGGAGAGGGAGAGGGAGAGGGAGAGGGAGAGGGAGAGGGAGAGGGAGAGGGAGAGAGGTCTCTCCAGGAGTTGGGAACCCCTTGGACTGGGCAGTGTGGAATAGGGTGTGCAGGCTGAAACAGGCCCATTCCGCCACAGAGGGCAACATCCTCATGCACATACCACTGCTACAACCTAAAATGCCTCCCCAAATGCAGGTTCTGGAGGACACGGAACAACAGAAGGGAACCAGCAGCATACAGAAGGAGGGGAGGAAATGAATGAAAATAATCTCCCACCCCAAGACATTGCAGAAGTCTTCCACTGGATTCAACCTCACAGGCCCACTGGCTTCCTACAGTTCAAGGAACATCTTCCCCATTAACCCCACCCATGCGCATGTTGATTGGACGCTGCCCAAAAGGAGTAATGCAACTTCACTTAGAATTGATCAGCGATGGGTGACTTGGCACTGATCCATACACGCCCTTCCATGCACAGGTTAAGTGCATCCCCCGCCTGTTCTTTGCAAGGAGCCCCATCAGAACATCAGAAGAGCCCTGCCGGATCAGACCGGTGGTCCATCTAGTCCAGGATCCTGTCTCACACAGTGGCCAACCAGTTCCTCCAGAGCAGCCTTTCTCAACTGCTTTAAGAAACCCCTGAAACATTCTTCAGGCTTTGAGAAACCCCAGAAGTGGCACGATCGTGCAGAATATGGTTGGGAAGCAGAGCTGTGGACATGCCCACACAGGGCTCCTCCCCTTCCCACCCCCTCCAGGGTCCATCATTGGCCATTTTGGGAGGGAGGGCAGGTAAACATGACCACATAGGGTCATAAAAGGTAAAGGTATCCCCTGTGCAAACACCGAGTCATGTCTGGGGGTGACACCCTCCAGAGTTTTCATGGCAGACTCAATATGGGGTGGTTTGCCAGTGCCTTCCCCAGTCATGACCGTTTACCCCCCAGCAAGCTGGGTACTCATTTTACCAACCTCGGAAGGATGGAAGGCTGAGTCAACCTTGAGCCGGCTGCTGGGATCGAACTCCCAGCCTCATGGGCAGAGCTTTCAGACTGCATGTCTGCTGCCTTACCACTCTGCGCCACAAGAGGCTCTTACATAGGGTCATATCACCCAATAAATGTTTAACAAATTTTAAATTATATATGTATAACTATATATATAATTAACTTCCAGCCATTGGGGAAACCCTTCCCGAGGCATCAAGAAACCCCAGGGTTTCATGGAACCCTGGTTGAGAACGTTTCCTCCAGGAGGTCAACAAAAGGGCATAGAGGCCAATCCCCTGACATTGCCTCATGTCTCTGGGGTTCACTGACCATGGACTCTCCCTTCAGCCAACATGGCTACTAGCCACTGATAAGCCACACTTCATTGATCTTTCTAATCCCCTTTTAAAGCTGTCCGTGTCCAAGACAACATCCTCCGGCAGTGAATTCCGCATTTGAATCGCTCGTTGAGCAAAGAAGCATGGACGTGATTCCTTCGCATGCCATCAGGACAGTGAAGGGGGGCAATGCTGCACATCCAGGAAAGGCAGAATACAGCTAGCGCACCCCCGCTCTTATCAAGGCCACGCAAATGCGCCGGTGATGTGCAGCCGCGCACCGAATGCCGCCATGAAACCATCGAGCCGGAAAGCAGCGGGGTTTAGAAAACACTGCTAAATATTCCCTGCTAAAGCTGCAGGGTTTTTTTTTTGTGTGTGTGTTTGTGTGTAGGTGTGTGTTTTCTCTCCTTCCCTTACATTTGCCAGGTTTTCAAAGCCATCTGCTTTCAGAACCTACCTGCCTGGTTGTTTACCACAGGCTGCCTGTCTGTTTTAACAACCTCCGGAGGGACTCCGCACACCTCGTTATGGAAAGTTGCTGCTAATGCATTCACTTCGACACTTGTCTAAGTAATCTGCACGCACCGAACCTTCCGCCCAAGATGCAACAGCCCTCTTTAGAGCCTGCCGATCAAAAACAATAGTCGGCTGTGTCATAGCAAGGCAAAACACAGCCTCCTGTGTATTATTGATGTGAGACGGGGCTGATCTGAGTCTCTGCTTGGAGCCGGGAAGGTGGGGGGGGGGGAGTTGTTGCTTTTAAAGACATGTTTTTTTGCTTTCTCTGGCACATACATAGGAATGCAGTAACACATGTTCAGCTTTAAAAGAATGTTTTTAGTGGTGCACTCGAGACATCTGTCCAAAATCCAGTGTCTCATTCCGCTGGAGTTTTAAGAGCTCTGGGAATCACAACCGAAGATATGCAAAGATATGCAAAGATGCAGTTGCCAGCTCTGGATTCGAAATACCTGGAGATGTTGGAGATGGAGCCAGGCGTGGAGGGATTTGTGGTGGGGAGAGACCTCAGCAGAGTCTAATGCCATAGAGTCCATGCTCCAAAGCAGCTGCTTTCTCCAAGGGAAATAATCTCTGTTGCCTGGAGGTGAGCTAAAATTACAGGGGTTGCCCAGAGGCTGGCACCTCTAGCTGCAGAGACAGCAAGGTGTAGTGGTTAGACTTGGAGGACTAGGTTCTGAGAGAGCCAGCCCCAAATCCCCACTCTTGTAGCCTAACCCACTCCACAGGTTCTCTGTGAGGCTAAATGGAAAGAAAGAAGAAAAAAGTTAATGGTTTACAAGGGTAGTCAACCTGTGATCCTCCAGATGTTCATGGACTACAGTTCCCAGGAGCCCCTGCCAGCATTTGTTGGCAGGGGCTCATGGGAATTGTAGTCCATGGACATCTGGAGGACCACAGGTTTAACTACCCCTGGTTTACCCCACCAGGGCAAATAAGTACCTGCCTGTAGGGGATTTTCACAATAATCCTGATGCACTAACGTGGCCATGGAGATGTCAGCCTACCAGCTTAACCCTGTGTTTCAGAAGGCTTAGAAATATCCTCCAAAGACGCTCATGTTTCTAAAAAGTTCCATAAATTGTGAGAGATGAAAAGAATGTCTCTCCAAACATCTGTGTAAGTCTCAGCCGACTTACAGCAACCCTGTTGCCAGTTTGGTATAGTGGTTAGGAGTGCGGACTTCTAATCTGGTGATCCAGGAGAAGAAGAAGAGGAAGAAAAGAAGAAGAAGAGCAGGAGGAGGAGGAGGAGGAGGGAGGAGGGAGGAGGGAGAAGAAGAAGAAGAAGATGATGATGATGATGATGAAGAAGAAGAAGAAAAAGAAGAAGAGGAGGAGGAGGAGGAGGAGAAGGAGGAAGAAGAAGAAGAAGAAGAGCTAGGGAGGTTGTACCCCACTGTTTACTACCTGAAGGAGTCTCGAAGTGGCTTACAATCGCCTTCCCTTTCCTCTCCCCACAACAGACACCCTGGGAGGGTGTAAACAGGTGAGGCTGAGAGAGTTCTGAGAGAGCTGTGACTGGTTTAGGCATTCCTGTGAGAGCTGCCAGTCTCTTTTCCAGCGTCCTTTTGGCAGCAAACCCAACAGGAAGGCACCCAGCAAAGCCAAATGACCACAGCTGTCAGCTGTTCCGTGTTCAGATAAATTGGCCATGTTGTTTCTAGCCAATTCATCTACAGCATGTCTAAGCAGTAATCTCAAAACAAATGAGAACTTAATATGCCAGAAATGGGGCGGGGAGAAGAACTGTAGAATGTCAGGAGCTTGGAGCAGTTTGGCCAACCTAAGGTTGCCTAAGGACAGTCAGATGTCCATACAACCTTGCGCCCCATTTACCACAAAGGCCAAACAAATGCCCCAAGAAGACCCTCAAGTTTGGCTTGAAGAAGAAAAAGTAAAAGAACAGGAGTTTTGCCCGGGGAAATGCCAATGGCCATTTTGGACTGAGGAGGCAAATTTCTTCCAGGCCAGACTGGAATTGGGGTCACTGTGGGTGGGCAGGTAGTTGTGAGTTTCATGCACTCTGTAGGGGTTGGACTAGATTAGCGATCCCCAACCTGTGGGCCGCGGACCACATGTGGTCCATCGACTAATTGGAGGTGGGCCGCGAAGGATGCCTTCTCTCCCCCCCCCCGGCCCTTTACTTCACCCCCCCCCCAGCCCTTTACAACACACTTCGGGTGTCATTGTCTCCCATCACTCCCAGATGGGACTATCTCATTGCAGAGAAACAAGCTCAGGGTTCCCATTGATTTGTCATTGTCATGAGTTAAAATTTCCATGAAAATAAAATGTTCCTTATGTTCATTGTTGTGGCGTGTCTGTATCTTATTTTGAAGGGATGTTTAAACATTACCATAGTGATCAGAGAGCGCTAGGGCAGTGGTTGAGAGTAGAGGAGTAAACTACCCCCCCCCCCCACCGGGCCTCAGTAAAATTGTCAAGCGTTGAGTGGTCCCCGGTGATAAAAAGCTTGGGGACAACTGGGCTAGATGACCCGGGAGGCCCCTTCCAACTCTATAATTAAAAGAAGAAGAAGAGGAGGAGGAGGAGGAGGAAGAGGATGAACTGGATTTTTGTACATCACTTTGTACTACCCAAAGGAGTCTCAAAGCAGCCTACAAATCTCAAAGCAGCTACAAGAGGCTGCTGCTCTTAACCGCTACATTGAATGGGCTCTCCTTCGGTTTCCTCCTTGTTTAAACTGCTCTGAATTTCAACGTCGTCATTCAACAACAATGACCCCAACTCTTGGGGCACCGCAGAGCCCCTTTTAAGAATTCACACAATCTTCCGAAGTACCTGGAGCACCCACCGGATTGGTCTCCAGGGGCCAACCATCAGAATCAATCCCCTGAGAAGAGTCAAGAGAGAAGCTAATTTGTGAATTGTAACCAGAACAGACAAAGCAGAACCCCATCAGAACTGTGGTTCTCTCCCTGCCTTGCGGCCCAGCCTCTCCTCCTTTCAGTCACCTAAAGATCTTGTTATCTATACATCTGGCTAAAGCTGTCACAGCCGACCCCTTCTGGCACCTGCTTAATGAACACAACATAATTCACGGCAGGCTTTGATTACCCTTATGAACATAACGGCCTTCGCTCTGCTTCCACAATCACGGAATCTCTAACTTCCAATTACCTCCCTGTTATTAACCATACATTAAATAAGGTTTCCATAGCAATGCTATCCTACTCTACGGCAGCTTCCATTTGGACTAGGGGTAAAGGGAATCCTAGCCTGATTTTCACCTGTGAGCAAAGCTATTGGGCTCAGCCTTCTCTCGAAAACAAGAAACATCCGTTCCTCTTCCCTTCTCTCGCCTCCTGCGACTTTCTACCAACGTAAACCCTTAACAACAAGAACTACTATGGTGTTGTGTCAACAAGTTGGATCAGCAAGACCACAGTTTATCTCTCTAAGCCAGGCTTTTTCAACCAGGGTTTTGGGAAACCCTGGGGTTTCTTGATGGCCCTGGAAGGGTTTCCCAAATGGGTGGGAGTTGATTTTTAATATAGTTTTAAAATGTGTTCAGCATTTATCAGGTGATCTATGGTCATATGCCCCCATCCCAAAATGGCCAATGATGGGCCTGGAGGGGGTGGGAGGGGAGGGCCCCTGGTAGGCATGTCCACAGCTCTGCTTCCCAACTATATTCTGCAGGATTGCACCACTTCTGCGGTTTCTCAAAGCCTGAAGAATGTATCACGGATTTCTCAATAGTAAAAAGAGGTTGAGAAAGGCTACTCTAACCATACTCGGAAAGATGACTGTGAACTGAATGCAACACTATTATAAACTCACATTTTGTTTTTACTTATATATAATTCCCAGGATTCTGCAAAACCTCATTACTGGACCACCAGCATACACCGCAGAGGCAGGGGGCTTTAGAAATTTCTTGACACAGCAGCGCTAAGGCTATTATGGCAAAGTTCCTCTTGGAGAACCATGTTTACAAAAGACTAGAATCCAAATGAAGAAGACTTGGGTTTTTTATATCCTGCTTTTCACTGCCCAGAGCCTCTTGTGGCGCACAGTGGTAAGGCAGCAGACATGCAGCCTGAAAGCTCTGCCCATGGGGTTGGGAGTTCAATCCCAGCAGCCGGCTCAAGGTTGACTCAGCCGTCCATCCTTCCGAGGTCAGTAAAATGAGTACCCAGCTTGCTGGGGGGTAAACAGTAATGACTGGGGAAGGCACTGGCAAACCACCCCATATTGAGTCTGCTATGAAAACGCTAGAGGGCGTCACCCCAAGGGTCAGATATGACCCAGTGTTTGTACAGGGGATACCTTTACCTTTACCTTTCACTGCCCAGAGGAATCTCAAATCAGCTTACAGTCGCCTTCCCTTCTTCTCCCCACAACAGACACCCTGTGAGGTGGGTGAGGCTGAGAGAGCCCTGATATTACTGCTTGGTCAGATCAGAACTATCAGGGCTGTGACAAGCCCAAGGTCTCCCAGCTGGCTGCATGTGGAGAAGGAGGGGGGAATCAAACCCAGCAGGCCAGATTAGAAGTCAGAGTTTGCAAAGGGCAGAGAGCTCAGTGGGCTCTAATCCCATACAGTCTGTCCTTCAAAGCAGTTGTTTTCTCCTGGAACTCTGTGACCTGGAGGCCATTTGCAGTTCCAGGAGATCTCCAGGCCCCACCTGGAGGGTGCCAAGACCAAGTGACCTTGATCCAGTGACTCTTTTTCAACCTCATCCACCTCATAGGATTGGTGGGAGAATAAAATCAAGGTTGTGGGGAACCAGGTAAGCTGTCCTACTTCCTGGAGGAAGGGGGTGGGAATAAATGGGACCGATAAATAGGAAATGCGGCCCTTTCCGAGTGGTTAATGCACACCATTCTTCAGCGGCGAGTAGGCTAAATGCCTCCCCACGATGAAAAAAAGAATCAGCTCTTTCGTCTTCCGGGCTGTCGCAGGGCTAGGAAATGACTCCCCATCAATTCTCTTTACAAGGGACAGCAAGTCTAATTGCTACCTGGCTCACACAGAGGGCAAAATGATCATTTAAATGCAATCAATAATCCCCAAGTAAAAACATAATGCCCACTTAGCGGGGCACGGTTTGATGAAGTTTTCAAGCGGCTAATGAAAGCAAAAGGAACACCACGATGCCCCTGTCTTTGGAGATCCCCCAGACAGATTGCTTGCTCCCAAGCAGCGTGTTCTGGTCTTCATTAAAGTCACCGGGCAGAAACTTCTTCATCCTGTGCGCTGCAATTTGCCTACAGAGCCAGGAACAGACTATTCCACCACCATGGCTTCCAAAAGTGCGGCATCCAGGGCTGGCATGTCCTGCAGTTCTCTTCCGGGAAAGATTCTTCCCTTGTTGGCAGAGTTTAGATGAGAGAAGAGAGCGGAGGACCAGCCTGTTTAAAACCGCGAAATCGTTTTTAATTCAGACGAGAAGCAACTATGTGCAGAAAGAAGAGAAGAGAGACCTAACTGTCTAGCTAGCTGTTGTCTGCAGCCATCCTTCTTCTGTTCTTCAACTCCTGTTCTAGAGGCCAGCAGAGAGGAAGTGTTCCTCTACAACTACTACTACAAGAACACACAACAGGAAGTGTGCTTAAAAAGCAGGAAGTGTCGAGCCAATGAAGACCCTGGAGATCATTAAAAAATTAATCAGGAAGTTGCTACCCTAGCTGAGCTACATATAACTCTCCCCCAATGACTCCTTTATATTCTACTCAATTATGTAGATTGCAGATCTTGTAGATCTCAATAGCCAGTAGGCATAGAATTCCTTATCCAGTCCCCATTTCCATTATGGTAAAAAAGCAAATGCTATTTTGGGTTGTATCAACAGGGGCATCACATCAAAATCACAAGATGTCATAGTCCCATTGTATACGGCATATGTCAGACCACACCTGGAGTACTGTGTGCAGTTCTGGAGGCCTCACTTCAAGAAGGACGTAGATAAAACTGAAAGGGTACAGAGGAGAGCGACGAAGATGATCTGGGGCCAAGGGACCAAGCCCTATGAAGATAGTTTGAGGGACTTGGGAATGTTCAGCCTGGAGAAAAGGAGGTTGAGAGGGGACATGATAGCCCTCTTTAAGTATTTGAAAGGTTGTCACTTTGAGGAGGGCAGGATGCTGTTTCTGTTGGCTGCAGAGGAGAGGACACATAGTAATGGGTTTAAACTACAAGTACAACGATATAGGCTAGATATCAGGGGGAAAAATTTCACAGTCAGAGTAGTTCAGCAGTGGAATAGGCTGCCTAGGGAGGTGGTGAACTCCCCCTCACAGGCAGTCTTCAAGCAAAGGTTGGATGCACACTTTTCTTGGATGCTTTAGGATGCTTTGGGCTGATCCTGCGTTGAGCCGTGGGTTGGACTAGATGGCCTGTATGGCCCCTTCCAACTCTATGATTCTATGATTCTATGATACCCATTTCTTAATCTTTTTTACAAACCCAGCAAGTTCCTAGCCCTCATGGCTGCAAACAGAGGCTTGAAATCTCAGAAGGCAGAGGGCTGAGAACGATTTTCTTTATTTATAGTATAAGTAGTGACGGATGGACAGAAAAGACTTGGAGGATTAATACAGTTATTGAATTAGGCTGGAACCGGTGGCACATTTTAGAAAATTAAGTTAATTTGTGGTGAGTGGGCCTGCCTCTTTTCTAATTTGCAATCCATCTGGGAACATCTGATTAATTACTTGAATGTCCAGTGGACATCTAAACAATTAATCCATTTTCTCCTAGATTAATTGCAAATGATTCATTATGGCTTCAAGGCCTATTTTGTATACTCAGCGGGGGGGGGGACGGGGGACGCATGCCAGGCCCTGGATCTCTCCCCTGCCCAGTGCAGCCCACCCCACCATGCTCATTCCTTCTTTCTGTGTTATTTTCCAGAGAGTTCCTGAAGGGCATGCACACAGCATTGTTACGATCTCATTTTCCATTCAGTTAAGAAATGATTCTGCCCTGCTCACCGTCCACAAGCACCCTACTGGGACCAAAAATCCCTTGAGTACAAAACCCTCTTTCCCACTTTGGCCAGCCAGCATGGCAGCCAATCGCTTTGCTCAGAAGGATCACAAGAATCATGGCCAGTGCTTCTCACTGTCTCTACCCACCCCCCTGGGGGGGTTGCCCACCTTCAGGTCTCCAGGGGACGGAGATTTGTTCCCCTGGAGAAAATGACTGATTCTGAGGTGAGCTTTACGGAATTATACCCTGCTGAGGTTCATCCCCTCCCCTTCCCTCCCCAGGCTCCACCCCCAAAATCTCCACCTCCAAAATCCCCAACTCAGAATGGGCAACTCTACCCCCCTCCTCCTGACCTCAGTACTCAGAAGCAACCCACTTCTGAACAGGGGAGCAGAGGATGGCTAATACGTTGGAATATGCAGGATCGGCAGTGTGCATAACTGAGCGCAATATAAAAGTTGTCCTGCAGGGGGCATCAGAGGAGAGGTATATTTAGCATAGATAGGATGATTCATGATTGTATATAAATTGGGTTTTTTCCCAGGGTTTCTCAGTTCAGTTCTGCCTCTTGTCCCACCATGCCAATCTCGCTCTTTTCTGCTGCTCCAGGCAGACGAATGCTCTATCACAATCTACCCTGCAAGGCTGTTGTGTGAATGGCCCCCCCTCTCCCCGGCCAAGCTGCTTGCCCTGCCATAACCCCTGTGAAAAGGTCATTCAACCCCCAAAGGGGTCCCGACCCCCAGGTTGAGAACCACTGGTCTAAACTATTGGTGTTCAGAAACAGAAGCTGTAAAGAGAGAAAACAAGCTGTGAACTGGCCACTGGGAGATCACATGCCCTTGGGAAAATCGTGAATAGAGAAATGATTATAGGTTTCCCTCACCGGCTTCATCTCGGACTCTAACCAGTAATTAACAAAAAGCAACCCAATAGCTGGTTTGGCTGAAGCGATCTGATTACCTTGTCCTCCAGCTGATAATGCTTTTTACGAAATTAAGCAGCTATTAGGCTAGAGGGATAATCCATTCTGAATAATAATCCTTAGTTAAGTTTTTTTTTTAAATGAATGAACAAATGAATGAATGAACCACCTGGTAAGAGTGCGTGCAGAGTAAGATCTGAAAAATCTAATAAAAAAGAGGATGGCTAATTCTTTTTTCCACCCTTTTGGTAGCATTGTTTCCCTAATTAAATATCTCTACTGGAGAGGAAATCTCCTTCTCTAATGAGCCTCTAGTATGGAGTTGAAAAGGAAAAGGGTACTCAGTCAAGGTACTAAGACATTTGCTTTACAGTTCTTTGCAAAAGTACCACCGGACTGGGCTGTCTCTCACAGTTGTAACTCGCCCTCCCTCCAAAGAGCAGGCACATTTTTCTCCTTGCTTCCATGTAACAACAATCCTGTGAGGTGGGTTCTCGTTAAGAGAGAGTGACTGGCTCGAGGTCAGTGAGCTATGTGGCTAAGTAGGGATTTGAACCCAGCTCTCCCCTCGCCAAGCACATGGGAGTGCCCAGAGCTGGAATATGCAAGCTCTGTGGCGTGCATGATATATGCAAGTACATTCAACAGGAGGCGTCGGGGGGAAGCTGTGCAGCTATCTTATTTAGATTAGGAACTTCCTGGTGTGTTTCAAATAATTTCCTCCTGGGTCCTGATGAACTGAATAGGAGATTTCCTGCTCGTTTGATTATGCTTCCTCCCTGATTGCCTCCGTAAGAACAGTCGGTCAGTTAGACTGTTAGGACTCTCTCTCTCTCTCCTCTCTCTCTTTACAGAGTTGTTTCCCTTCTCAACAAAAGTATTTATTCTTTATGCAGCCGGTGCTCCACTCCATATTTAAGCTCTCCTACCACCCAGATTGTTGAAACTTGCCTTTCAGCCACTAAGCAACACTGACTTCTTGGGGGGGGGGGCAAAGGGAGGGAATAGCTGTTCTATCTCCTGCTTTTCTGCATCCCTCATGCAAGGGGCTGCCCCTTATTGGGAACAGTATGCTGGGCCTTAGGCCACGCCCACAAGATAGTTCTTACTATCTTACTTCACATACCTCTGGGTATGTGAAGGGAACTCCTGGGGTAGATTGCGTTCATGATGCCCTGAACTTTGGGAGTACTCAGAAGCAGCAAAATGTTTGTTTTTTAAACCCAAGCCCTATATTGCCACTTCTACAACTGTCTTAAAGAGAAGAGCAATGCAGGTTAGGGTTGCCACCCTCCAGGCAAGGGCTGGAGGCCCTCCAGAATTACAACTCATCTCCAGACTACAGAGTGTCATTCCCCTATAGAAAAAGGACTGTTTTAGAGGAGGGTCTCCGTGGCGTTATATATCCCAGTCAAGTTCATCCTCTCTCCAGTCTCTGCCCTCCCCAAGCTCCAATTCTAACTGGCCAGGAATTTCCCAGCCTGCCACCCTAAATTGTGGGCCGTCCTCCACCTTCTCAACATCTGCCAGACGTCAGTAGGGGGGGAGCATAAATCATGGGCAGCTACTGAGGCCAGCCCAAACGTGTCCCGAAATCTAAGAGAAGCCAGACAGGTTCATTAATTCACAGACCTCCCGTTGCTCAGCCAAAGCCCTTTGGTAGCCAAGAGAAGGAAACCAGAGCAGGCCCGCTTCCATTGCCCGCAAATAGCCAGCCTGCTGTTTGGGGAGAAAGCTTTGCTCTTCCAACTACCTTTTCCGCCAAAGAGTTTTCCGCCGCCAACTGTTTCGTGAAAGAGGGCCTCGAAGGCTCTCTCCTGCATCCGAGGGTTGTTCTGTTGCCCCCTGGGCTCTCCAGGCCAGCATGTGCTCTGTGAACACACCCGAGAATATCAAGCGATGGCTTTTAACAAATCGCATCAAGTAGCCGCATGACACGAATGTTTGCTTTGTTCCTTTGGAGCGACTTTCAATTATGCTAAAAACGGCCAAGAAATCAAATTACGGAAGGTTGGCTTCTTTTCTCTTTTTTTAAACAGAGGACTGGGGAAAGGTTGGGGGATGGAAAAGGTTTTCAAAGGGAAATTCGGGCCGGCCTGTTCCAAAGGATCGGATTGTTTCCCCCTTCCCACCTAGCGCAGATGTCAAAATGAAAATTAAATGGAATGCAGCAGGTTCCCTCGCCTCGGGAGGAGGGAAGAGCCGGGAGGAATCTGCCTCCCTCTTTCGTCTGCCTGCCAGGAGAGTAAATGGCAACTGATTAGCTCTGTGTTTAATCTCATTAAGGCCTGTCTGTCCATCAAAGCAGGATTGACAGCTCTTGCCAAAAACAAGCTCCAAACAGCGACGGGCGTTTTTCTTTCTCCTTCCCCCTCTGCTGCCCGGTCCAGCCGAGGCACAGACAAAACTCTGATTGTACCTCGCTCGGTTCCAATTATCAGCAGGCGACGTCCAACGGCGCTGTCATGAAACGCGGCCAGGAATATTCATATGCCTGCTGAGCTCAGCCAGACATAATAAAGAGATTACACGTTCTGAGTCGGAATAAAGGCATCTCGGAAACGGGCACGACTTTTTTGAAACCCGAGAAAAATGTCCACCAGACAAAAGCAGAGAGAGAGAGAGAGAGATGCTATGCCTAGATAGCCTGGTGTACCCACTGGACTCAAAGACAATGCAGGAACGAAAAGAAACCACAAAATGGCCTCCTCACATTGTTGGAGTAGGCAATGTCTGGTGTACAAAGTTAAGAGGAAGAAGAAGAAGAAGACCCTGAAGGGGGCAGCAAGAAGACGGTTATATAGGTCAGAGAGTTCAGGACCTTTCTATCTTTTAAGGGTGCCTTTTGTCTGTCCCTAGACTGATACTCTCAGGGCAATTTCCTCTTTCTTCCCAGAAGCTTCTCCGTCCCTTTTCTCCTTGAGGTGGCTATGTAGCTAGCCGCTATTGTAGCTCTCCCTCTGCACTATCACAAATGTTCTTCTATAAATAACCCTTTTCCTCCTTTAGCCTAAAATATAATGTGTGCATATCAATGACTTATCCGCCCTGCTAACACACATAATACGTGTGGTCACCTTTAGGGTGTGTAGAGGCATATTTTTAGAACTGCGTTGCCAAAAAGAAAAGCTGGGTTTTTCAGATGTGAGGCCCAAAAGAGACGGCCCATGTGACTCAGGGGGATGGTACCGAAAATGTTCCTGGCAGTACACTGTTCATCACAGAGGTAGATGTCTATGTAAATTTCAAGCCGATGTAACCTCAGTTTGCCTGAGGGCCATGCGGGGAAGGAAAGGTCTTTAACCCTTCAACTTCCTCACACTTTTCCTATTCTTCTCCTTTCTTACTCTATTAGCTTTTTATTTAAAGGAAGAAAGAGGGGCCTTTAAAAATTTATACACACCCCCTTTTATAGCACAAATAACAAAGAATGGAGCCCATTTTCAAGTAGAATAAACAAGTAAAGGTTTGAAGGCTTCAGCCACGCTCTTCTCTGGCAGGCCCTCCCCAAGGCAAATTGAGGCTTGCTGAGCCTAGATATTGCATTGAAACAAGATCTGTATAAATGAGATGCAGTTACATGAAATATATGAAGTATTCTATGTGTAAATATTGACAGAAGAGCTGTGACCCTCCTCAAGGTTCAACAGGTTCCCCCTGGCCATGAGCTGGGGATGCGGGGAACAAGGTTGCTAGATCTACGTGGGGAAACTCCTGGAAATTTGGGGATGTAGCCTGAGGAGGATAGGGGATCTCCTGGAATTATAGCTCATCTCCAGGTGAGAGATCAGCTCCCCTAGAGAAAATGGCTGCTTTGGAAGGTGGAATCCATAGTATTATACTATACTGAGGTCCTTCCCCTCCCTAAATCCCTCCCATTTCCAGCTCCACCCCCAAAATCTCCAGGTATTTCCCAACCCAGAGATGGCAACCCTACATATATCATTAAAGCAATTAAAACCAGAATTAAAGTACAAACAAGGGCATACATTCAACAATTTGTGGTATCGTATCTGTCTCGTCCGAGGAAAGGCAGCATGGCATAGCCTGGTCTCATCTGATCTTGGATGCTGAGCAGGGTTGGTACTTGGAAGAGAGACCGCCATGGAAGGCTATGCAGATGAAGGCACTGGCCAACCACCTCTGCTTCTCATTGGCCTTGAAAGCCCCTTGCTCAAGCCAATCATGCTTCACACATGGTCCTGGCCTGGATAGCCCAGGCCAGCCCAATCTCCTCAGACCTCAGAAGCTAAGCAGGGTCAACACTGGCTGTCATTTGGGTGGGAGACAACTGAGGAACACCAGGGTCATCAGACAGACACCTCTGAACATCTCTTGCCTGGCCGCCAGACAATCCTAGGATCTCCCCGGCTATGCTACACCCATCCCATATGAGAAATAACTTCTTCATACATGTATATCTGTCTGTCTGTCAACACCCAGGTGGGTTGGCAGCCAGGTAAGAGATGTTTGGAACCACAGCTATTCCAATTTGGCTACTTATTTATTTTTCTTTCCATTTCTAACCCGTCACTCCCGGCAATGCCAGCTTGTGGAAGCTCACAACATTTTACAAAATTACAAATAACAAAATAAAGCAAGATTTAACAATCCAAAATCTACAGTATTTGATACACTTCGATAACCCACAGCATCATAGCAATCCACAGCATTAAAACAAAAAGTGTGACTGCAATCATCAGCAGCGTTAAAACAATCAACAGCATTAAAAAAAATGTTAAAATGCAATCATCAGCAGCATTAAAACAATCAACAGCATTAAATCAAAAAGCGTGAATGCAATAATCAGCAGCATTAAAACAATCAACAGCATTAAAACAAAATGTTTGAATGCAATCATCAGCAGCTTTAAAACAATCCACAGTATCAAAACAAAATGTTTGAATGCAATAATCAGCAGCACTAAAACAATCAACAGCACTAAAACAAGCCGCAGTAAGATGGATGTCCTTCTCTGGTCATGGAAGGAATGAAATTTAAGATTTCAGGTTCCCAGTTTTCAAGGAGGGGCCCAGATGACCCAAGTCACTACTTCAGCCTCAACCAAACACCTGAAAGAAGAGGTCCGTCTTACAGGCCCTACTGACTCACTACTGGTGCTTGTCTTACTACGGACTGAAGGTAGCCTCACACCAACGTTTCCATTCAGACCATAGCTCACTTTAACCAGAATCCCATGACCCAAAGCACCCACAATGACCAGCAACACTCCCCATTGGCTGATTATGGGCTAGCGGCCGGATCATCTTGTTCCATCTCAATTAGCGGGCAGAAAATGTATTTTGAAAGCTGACAGGGACTATTTGGGGAATTAATGATCAGTGATTTATGAATATTGAGTAGCATCGCAGAAGTCGAAGGATCCCTCTTCTCCTGACCGTTATCCTCTCCAGCGTCCGCTCAAAGGCAGTTAAACGGTTTTGATTTATGACCTTAACCTAACAGAGCTCGGTGCGTTTGCTTTATCAGTGTGTAAAAGCCTCTGATGCAATTCCCCACCCCGCCAAAGAGCCCATTTGAAGTCGATGTTATGCATGAGCCGAGAGCACGGGAATTCTCAGCTCTCTTCCTTCCCCTCATTAAATCTGCACCAAACAATCTCGCAATTAAAATTTCATGTCGGTTTCCTCCTTATGACTGGCATTTGGCCTTGGAAAAACACACCGAAGTGCGGGGTCCTCGGAAGGTACCAAAGATACTGGATGGAAGATTGTTTTTCCAGACAAGGAGAACAGGTGCGAAAGCCCTAATTAACATAGGTGACCCCCACAGGGAGAGAAAATGGGGAGGGGGGGGAAATTGCTGTTATCATCACGGAACATTATCAATGAAAAGCAGTCAAAATGCACAATCTGGGATGTTTTTGCTGATCAGTTTCTCTACAGGAAGACAGGGATGGGGGCGGGGGGGGGAGTCCCAATGAGTGTCTGCTATTTCAGATGCAATAATGACCCCCAAAACATGAAAGACAGTGTAATGCATGATGAGAGTTGGGCAAGAAATAAATCTTTGTTGGTCTTAAAGGTACCACTGGACTCTGATTTTATTGTGCTTACAAACCTGTATATGATGCTGCTTTATGCTGAATCTGGCCATTGGTTCATCAAGGTCAGCATTGCCTACTCAGACTGGCAGCAGCTCTTGAGGATCTCAGAAGACTTTCGCATCACCTGTGACCCGGGCCCATTCTGCACCCATAGGATAATGCACTTTCAATGTGCTTTGGCAGCTGGATTTTCCTATGCAGGACAGGAAAATCTACTTCCAAAGTGCATTGAAAGTGCATTATTGATTGTGCACAGGATAGGCCCTGATCTTTTTACCTGGGAGGTGCAGGGGATTGAACTTGGGACCTTCTACATGCCAAGCAGATGCTCTGCCATCAAGCCAGTGAGAAATGGTGCCATTGTTAGAGTAGCAGATTGGAAGTTGGAAGAGCTGGGTTCAGATCCTTCCACTTATGCGAAACAGACGGAATGAATTTGCCCCAGTCAAACTCATAGGAGGAACAGCAGGTTGTTTTGTTTTGTTTTGTAGGTCATATGCAGCCCAGGAATGAACTGTGTGAAGGCAAGGAACATTGTAAGCTGTTTTCCTGCCTCTACATAGAGATCCTCACCTTCTTTGGTGGTCTCCCATTCAAATACTAACCAGGGCTGACCCTGCTTAGCTTCTGAGATCTGACTAGACTGAGTTAACCTGGGCTACCCAGTTCAGGGCCACCCCACAGTACCCTAATGGTAAACTATCTATAGTCCTTTTACCACAAACTGTCATGATGAGCATTGGCCAGGCCTACATCCTGTTACTCCTGTTTTCCCCTGTGCCGTTTCCCTCATTCCTTTTTGCCCTCACTGCCCTCGGCCTCACTTGCCAACATCTCTGCCTCATCCTATTGGTTGTGGCAACACTCCTAATTTTAACAATGACACCGCATTGCTCCATTTGTTGTCTGGATAAACATAAATGGATGTCAGCAACACCGTGCAGGTCCCTCACAGGAAATTAGATCAAAAAGGGCAGTGAAGGCAACTGATGGCTAAAAAAAGCTAAAAATGGGAAATGGCAGTAAAAAGAATGAAGATAAAAGGGTATTTGGTTTTCTAGTATGTTATTCACCTGCCATCCAATGGCACCTTTGTAAAAACAGCCAGAATTAGAGACAATTCAACAAAGCACTAAAGAAAATCCTTTAGGTAATTTTTGTCATGCTTGTATCATGGAAAGCTGCATACGCAGTAGTAACAAAATACGATTGTTTCTTAAAACAGAAACTGAACAGAAAGATCCAGGTCCACAACATTGCCCTTGAGACCTAAACCCCAGCTCATCCAAACCCACACAACCCCCTCCCCAAATTGCAAGTGGCTATGAAAACACAATACCAATTGACAATGAAAAGAAAACTGTTCCCCGGAGGGAAAAATCCGTTGCCCAATTAAAACATGTTTCTGCTTTGTGATTAGCCCCCGGGGATCTTTTAAAAGGGGGGAAAAAAACGCTCAGTTTGGCAGAAATTCCCTCTCTCTGTTTCTACAAAAAAGGTCAGAGCATATGTTGTTAACATGCATTTGAAGCAAATCCTTATTGGAGAGGCTTTTTTTCCTCCAGATATTTATGAGCCATAGCCCAATATTGGCACATAATAGGAAAGAAAGCTGTCTCCATAAAAAGACGCCATAAAAGACATGCGGGTGTTTTTACATTTTTGTATTCATTATTAATATTATTATTATTAATATTATTTCCATCTCTAGCATTGCTTAGCACAGTGAGCTGTGCTGTGTTCTGATAGACCCCCAGCATAGGATGGCTAAAGGTAAAGGTAAAGGTATCCCCTGTGCAAGCACCGAGTCATGTCTGACCCTTGGGGTGACGCCCTCCAGCGTTTTCATGGCAGACTCAATACGGGGTGGTTTGCCAGTGCCTTCCCCAGTCATTACCGTTTTACCCCCCAGCAGCAAGCTGGGTACTCATTTTACCGACCTCGGAAGGATGGAAGGCTGAGTCAACCTTGAGCCGGCTGCTGGGATTGAACTCCCAACCTCATGGGCAAAGTTTTCAGACGGTTGCCTTACCACTCTGCGCCACAAGAGGCTCTTGTGGGATGGCTACAGTATAATAATTTGGGAACAAACCAAGTTCAGTGCACATTATTATTTTTTTTGTAAAAGATGCACATAAAAGGAAGCTTGAATGAGCCAGAGACACCTTGTTCTCTTCTTCCAAAGACATGGAAAACTTCTAGTGCAGGGGTAGTCAAACTGCGGCCCTCCAGATGTCCATGGACTACAATTCCCATGAGCCCCTGCCAGCGAATGCACCCCTGGTGCAGTCAATACCGGCCTCGAGGGATTGATGGTTCCAGTTCTGTACGAAGCAAGTGCATGCGGTCTGTTCAAGAGGCCGTTTTACTGACCCTTTTGGTGTCTTTGCTGTTGGCCGTCTAAGAAGCAGGAAGACAAATGGCTGTGAAGGAAGGAATTAAGAGAACCATCGGAGGAGCCCCGTTTTGAGGTCAGGTATTACAAGGAATTGCTGTGTTTCGCTCAGCATGCCGGCGAATGATTGATGCCCAATTCTGCCTGGGCTCTTAAGTAAAGCTCATTACCTCGAATCCGTTAAAACCTCCAATGAATGGAAGAGGTGTGAGAATCGTTACAGTGTAATGATCGGGGAATGAACAGCTTTAAAGGGGGGTTAGATTCGTGGCGGATAAGTCGGTCCGTGGCTACTAGCCGTGGTCTCGAAGGGGAAGCTCCACATTCAGAGGGACTAAGCCTCTGGATCCCAGAGGTCAGAGGCAACATCAGGGGAAGGAAACAACCATGTACAGAAAGAGGGAGACAAAGACCTAATTAACTAGTCTAACCTCAGTCATTCACTGGTTATTCAACAACTGTTCTGGAGGCAAGCAGGGAGGTGGTGGGCCCAAAAGCAGGAAGTCTCCTGAGGAGCCAATCAGGACACTGGAGATAATTTGAAAATCATCAAGAAGTTCTTGTCCTATCGAAGCCAAACATACAGTACATCTCCTCCGATGCCCCCTGCAGAACCCCCTTTATTTTCTGCTCCATTCTGCACACGGCTGACCTTGCACATTCCATCTTGCAGTAGGCAGGGATGTGGCCCCTGGCCTTGTTTCTACCCTTTCTCTCATCAAGAGAAGAAGAGAGAAGAGCTGTGTTTTGTTTTTCTTTTCACTTTTTACTACCCCAAAGAGTCTCAAATCAGCTTGCAATCGCCTACTCTTCCTCTCCTCACAACAGCCCCCCTGTGAGGTAGGTCAGTCTGAGAGAGGTATAAGAGAACTGTGTCCGGTCCAAGATCACCCAGCTTGTTGCCTGTGACCAAACGGGGAATCCAACCCAGTTCTCCAGATTAGAGGCGATCCTTCTTAATCCCGCTAACACCATGCTGGGCGACCACGTGGATAAGTTCTCAGCATGTTCTGTTACGGCATTGATATTCTTCCAATATTTTATTTGGACTGTTCCTCGCTCCTGCGTCTTGCTAGGTCAACCCTTCCTCATCCTAAAAGAGCAGCTGACAAAGAAGCTAAATGCTTCTAATCAGATAATTGAAATTGGGGGATAGGCTTTTGTATCACCGTATCCTTAAGCTTTTCTGGTCTTTGATTTACATAATTGCTACTTTTTAAGAAGAGAGAGAGAGAGCGCGCAGAGCAAAGAAACCACAGTAGAAAGGGTGAAATCACACAGAGAACACCAAAAAAGGCCTAACCGGAGATATGAAACCGAATTAATTCAATAAGGGTGATGGGGTGGGGAGGCTTGTGCGTAAAACTTATTATGCATTTCGGCTGCATCCTTTTGAAGATGGAATGCTGTAAGAGGGAGTAATTAATTTAAGGGCTCTTGCTCTCTGAGTGCTTTTCTTCGTTTGCGCTGCTATTAATAGTCATTTATTCCGGTACCCCTATTTTCCTTGGAGGGGTTTCGAGCGCTTTGCTGTTTCCACATAACTATGTAAAAGCAATCTGGATAGTAATGGCTGGGGGGGGGGAAGGGACATTGTGTTAGTTCCCAGTTGCAGGAGGGCCCAGGGCTGGGCGGTAAAGAGCTGGGCTTTCATACCAAAGTCCCCAGGTTCAATCCTCAATATCTCCAGCTGAGGGATCTCAAGGAGGAAGTGCAGAGAAAGTAAAGCTGCTGCCGGCCTGAGCAGGCAATACTTGTCAAGATGGACAAAAGATTCCTCCATTGCGGGTCAAGCAGGGAGGAATTTGGGTCTGCGCCTGAGGAAGTGGATTTCAGTACAGAAACAGACAAAAATGCCAACCCTTTAAAAATTCAAACCCGAATGATATCGCTAGTGCAGAAACAGGCAGGGCATGTGTTGTGGGGAGAGGAACGTTAGGTGATTGAGAAACATGAGGCCTGCTGGGTGACCTTGGGCCAATCACAATTCTCTCAGAGCTCTCCCAACCCTTTATTTACCTCACAAGACGTTGGTTATGGGGAGAGGAAGGGAAGAGCCAGTATGGTGTAGTGGTTAGGAGTGCGGACTTTTAATCCAGTGAGCCGGGTTTGATTCCCAGCTCCCCTGCATGCAGCCAGCTGAGTGACCTTGGGCTCGCAAGGGCACTGATAAAGCTGTTCTGACTGAGCAGTGATTTCAGTACTGCTCTCTCAGCCTTACCCACCTCACAGGGTGTCTGTTGTGGGGAGAGGAAAGGGAAGGTGACTCTAAGCTGCTTTGAGACTCTTTCAGGTAGAGAAAAGCAGCATAGAGGAACCAACTCTTCTTCTTCTTCTTCAAGGTGATCATAAGCCACTTTGAGATTCTTTCAAGTTGTAACAGGTAGGGTACCAAAAAAAAAGCTCTTCTACTTCTTCCTCCAAAAGAAATTAGCCCCTGAGTCTGCCATGGGGGTGGATAGTTTCCCATATGAGTCCATTGAGATTCTTTTTGTGTAAATCTGTTCCTGAGCAAGGAAAGAAGCTGATAGGCCAGAAGGATCTGTGCCAAGGATTCTAGTCACAGGAAGACTGTGGTGCACAACGGTGGTGCGGGGGGCAGGGGAGGCCCAAATGAACCGTCAGAAATTAACATGGCAGCAAACCATGCAGGGCCTGGTAGAAAGCTGAAATTAAACCACAGAGGGTTCCTAATTCACCAGTTCCACTTTGCAAACAAGACCGAGTAATTTAAAACTCCAAAGTCTGGGGAGAAATTCAGAAGAGGAGAATTTCAGAAACATCCCCAATCTCTTCTTGCCTTCTTCTTCCTTTTTCCAGATGCACCATCTGGAGTGTTTTCTCCTCGGCGGTTTCCCGCCACCTTCAATTGATGTTTTCTTTCTGTTTTGCATTTTTATGCCCGCTCAGCTGACAGAAGCACCTTATGAGACATCTGCCCAAGAGCCCCCAAAGTGCCCTTTAGTTGCTCACCTTCAAAGGAACCCTGCCTGGTTTCGTCCGCAGCCTTAAATTCACCGACCAGCACAACCATCCAGTCAGTTTCCGTGGGATTTGCAAGGAAATTCTAATAGGGTATTAAGGGGAATTGTTCCAGCACACCCAGTCAAATCCAGACATCTTTACAAATTCCATATGTCTCTCTCTCTGTCTCTGTTTGTCTGCCTGTCTGCCTCTGTCTCTCACTCTTGCTCTCTCTGTCTCTCTGTCTCTCTCACTCTCTCTGTCTCTCAGTCTCTCTGTCTCTCTCACTCTCTCAGTCTCTCTGTCTCTCTCTCTCAGTCTCTCTGTCTCTCTCACTCTTGCTCTCTCTGTCTCTCTGTCTTTCTCACTCTCTCTGTCTCTCTGTTTCTGTCTCTATCTATCTATCTGTCTCTGTTTGTGTGTGTCTCTCACTCTCTCTGGCTCTCTCTGGCTCTCTCTCTTTCCGGAAGGTCTCCATTATCCAATGAACCTTTCTTTGCACCCCGACCCACAAACTATGGCAAAACTGAATGTTAACTGCGGAGAATGTCCTCTTTAAAGCCCGCCTGGAAGCCACGCCACTTCAGTGCTCTTCCACTCAAATTGATGAGCCATCAGGCCTGCTGTACTTTTCCAGTTTCCAAAGCAATTTCTCCGGCGCCTGAAATTTAAACAATAGAGATTCGTTTAAAGCTAAATAATATACCACCTCTCTTGCCGATTTAGCAGACTCTCTCAACAGACAGAGATGGAAATCGAGAGTGACACGCCACGAATAAGCTTATCCCCCAACGTGCAGTTGGCAGCTGTAATTTTATCAAAAGGTTTTGCAGTGAATATAAACAGCGTGGCCGGAAGAACACCGACTATAATAATCATTCGGCTTTACGGCAAGGGTGGGCTGGGTGTTTTGGGTGGCTGCGCTGCAGAGCGGGAAAAGCAATGGACAGGGTTTGTTGCCTTAATACAACCTTTTTTCAGTCTCTTGACTGTGCAGGAATCCCTGAGATATTTTAATTCATTCATTCATTCGTTCATTCATTCATTCATTCATTCATTCATTCAATTTCTTACCTGCCACTCCCGAATGGCTCGTGGCGGGTTAAGGAGTCTGTAAAAAAATATCCCCATTAAAGTCCCCAATAAACCCCCCCCTTAAAACCACAGACAAATTTACAATACAAAAGATG